>NW_025353048.1:0-2837 GCF_016433145.1 Gracilinanus agilis
TATATACACACATACATACACACATATACATATATTCATTCTGTGGACTATTCCCTAAATAGTGTAAGAATTTAAAATTTAGGTTTTATGCTAATACTAGAACTCTATAGTAATATTGTGGTCTCTGATTTAAAGATATTATAACTAAAGTAAAAACCTTTACTAGCTTTATTTACAAAGAAGTGGAAAGAATGAAAGTGGGAAAATGTAAGAAGAAGGTAGAAAATTATCTAGCCTATCACCCTAAGAACTGCTCCAGTGTGGGGCTCAGCCCCGGCAGGGCTTCACCACATCCCTTGTCCCCACTTGGATTTTCTGGTAATCCTTAGCCAGAAGTCCAGTCATGTCTTCAGCAAGGATTCTACCAATGCAGCCTCCTCCAGGAAGGAAGGCCTCTCTGGAACCAATCTCTCTAGAAACCAGGAAAGGAAGGCCAGCCACTAATTCATCCAAGGCGAAGTTCTCCAAAACCAAAGGAGAAGATCCAGGATCAATTCTCTAAGAAGTAGTCCAAGAGTCAAGGTCTCAGCTTGAAGTGAAGCCAAAAGACTCTTGGACAGGAAGTTCAGGACTTTTTATAGTCCTTTTTCTACATCACTTCCTGTCCCTTCCTCTACTTTACGGGAACCAATTGCAGTCTTTCAATTTGCCTAGCACTGCCCAGAAGTGGGACAGTGGCTTCTGGAGTTGTCACCCACTTTAGCAAGTGTTTTGTGAACACTCTTACTTAGTGAATTTTGATTGATTAATTTTAAAACTGCTGATTGATAGACAAAGAAAGTTTGATTCATTCTTCACAATGGATAGAGTGATTATTGGGAAATATCCAACAATGACAGAGGAAAAGAAAAACAAGTGTCTTGTCCTGTTGTCACATAATTTTAATTATTTTTTTTTTTTGGTGAGGTCCCTAAACTTGGAAAGTTTTTCAACAGATGTAATCTAGAGATATTGCATATTTGGTATGGTACCATCTATTAACAATGTTACACTTAAACTTTTAAGAATCATGATATCCATGCATTGATTCAGTCTATGATGATATTCAGTCTAAGAACACTAACTGTTGAATTTTCAGGTCTATTTTGAAGTTTTCATTTGTAGTCCTTCAATTTGTTATGTTTTAGTTTATAAGGGAGAACAAACTTCTGGTATTTAGTATCTGATTCTAGCTCTCTGTTGTGTCTTTCCAGGTATTCAGTAGATATTAAATTTTTGCAATCTTTAATGATATAGTGAGTAGACTCAGCCATTTCACTGAATTACCTACATCGAAGAATAAGTCAGAACTCATCAAGGAAGACCTTTCTGTAATTCCTTGTGGTCTAATGCTGATTATAATGATCTAATGATCTAATCCTGATTTTAATAATAATTCTTATTATAAATCTCTTCTCTGTATAAACTAATCTGTAAGATATAGCCATTTGTTTGTTGGTTTTTGTGGACATATTGTTCATTGAGTTCATGTGTATTTGCCCACTGAGTCCATTTATAATTGCATTCTTCTATATTAGCCATTTCATAGGTTCTGTCAAAAGATCAATTATCGTGGTTATATTTGACAAATTCAGTCAAAATCTCTATTAACTCTTTTATGAAGTGAAGTCTATATGTTCGAAAAAGTTTTTGGGTAAAATTTCGGTCTGTTTACAGGGTGCTCCTAAAACATATAGCAATCTTCTTCCTTCTTCTGGTTGTTAATCTTTCTATAGCTGTCTTGGGTTAATGGAGACACTGTTTTGTTAATATTATACAGATTTCTGTTTGTACACTTTCAAGAACAATTAGCATCCATTTTTCCAAGCCAAAAAATATTGAATGGCATTGTATAGGTGTTAATTGCTCCAAAAGTGGTCCTATTGAGAACACCTTTTTTTAAACATTTATTAATATTCATTTTTAACATGGTTACATAATTCATGCTCCTACTTTCCCCCTCACCCCCCAGCGCTCCCCCCACCCACGGCTGATGCACATTTCCACTGGTTTTAACATATGTCATTGATCAAGACCTATTTCCAAATTGTTGGTAGTTGCATTGGTGGGGTAGTTTCGAGTCTACATCCCCAGTCATGTCTGCCTCAACCCATGTGTTCAAGCAATTGTTTTTCTTATATGTTTCCTCTCCTGCAGTCCTTCCTCTAAACATGGGTAGCATTCTTTACCATAAATCCCTCAGAGCTATCCTGTGTCACTGCATTACTGCTGGTACAGAAGTCCATTGCATTCGATTTTACCATAGTATATCAGTCTCTGTGTACAGTGTTCTTCTGGCTCTGCTCCTTTCGCTCTGCATCAGTTCCTGGAGGTCTTTCCAGTTCACCTGGAATTGCTCCAGTTTATTATTCCTTTGAGCACAATTGTATTCCATCACCAGCATATACCACAATTGGTTCAGCCATTCCCCAATTGAAGAACATGCCCTCCTTTTTCAGTTCTTTGCCACCACAAAAAGCGCAGCTATAAATATTTTCATACAACTCTGTTTATCTATGATCTGTTTGGGGTACAAACCCAACAATGGTATGACTGGATCAAAGGGCAAGAATTTTTTATAGCCCTTTGAGCATAGTTCCAAATTGCCAGCCAGAATGGTTGGATCAGTTCACAACTCCACCAGCAATGCATTATGTCCCAATTTTGCCACATCCCCTCCAGCATTCATTACTCTCCCCTTCTTTCATTTTAGCCAATCTGCTAGGTGTGAGGTGATACCTCAGAGTTGTTTTGATTTGCATTTCTCTAATTATTAGAGATTTAGAACACTTTCTCATGTGCTTATTGATACTTTTGATGTCTTTACCTGAAAATTGCCTATTCATGTCTCTTGCCCA
>NW_025353049.1:0-1358 GCF_016433145.1 Gracilinanus agilis
CTCTTTTTCTCTCTCTCTCTCTTCTCTCTCTCTCTCTCTTTCTCCCCCTTCCTTTCTTGTATAACCCACTAGTATCTGCTAATGTTATTCATGTTTTGTTGTAAGTTTTTGAAATTTTGCTCTATGGCTATACAATAGGGGTTAAATGACTTTCCTGGGGCCCCAAAGCTAGGAAGTATCTGAGGTCAAATTTGAACCCAGGACATCTCATCTCTGGCCTGGCTCTTAATTCACTCAGCCACCTACCTGCCTCCTGTTAATATAAGAAAAAATAGAGATATTGGAATAGATGTGATTTAGTGTTATTGAATTGTTTTACTTTTTAAAAAGAGACTTTTCAAGAAGTGAGAAGTAATCTGCAAATGTTTATATTGTAGAAACAAAGTAAATCAATACAATTTTTTTAAAGTGGCAAAATTCAATTCCATAAACATTTATTTTGAATCTACTATGTTTTAAAGCACTTGGCTAGTTTCTGGGAATGATGACAAAGTTGAAACCAGCAACTCCTGCCCTCAAGAAGCTTGCACTCTATGAAGAGGGGGGAAAAGTATTAGAAGAGGATATAGAGCAAATAAGTAATTATTTTGTTACAGTTTAATTTTATCAGAATATGATTATGGTATTTTTTGGTTACGTTTGGAATTTTATTCTTCATTTTAAATTGTTAATCATCTCCTCTGTAAGTATATACACTCCTTGAGGGCATGAACTTTTTTATTTTGATCTTTCTTTGTATACCCAGCACACACTACCTGTCACATAGTAGGCATTTAATTAGAGCTAATTGCTTGTTCTTATTTGTTAGGAGTATTAGTTTTATGATGCAAAGTCATTGAAAAAAAGAAGCAATATCTCCATAAAAAATAAAGTCTGGCTTTTACATTTCATTTTTTACCCATATTTCTCTCTTCTCCCTTACAGGAAAGTTTCATTCAAGCAAATTAATCCACTCAACATTCTTCAGGCAAGATATTCTCATTTCTGCCTCATCCCTCTCTTTCTGGAATGCCTGAACATTGAATATTTATTTATCCATATACATATATATGGATATATATTATTTAATATATATTTATTTAATGTATATTATTTAATATATATTTAATAATAAATATTTATTTATCCATATATATATTAGGAGGAAGATCCCATTAGATGCAGACCAGGTATGTGACAAAATAACCTGATGCACCCATAATTTAGCCTACCCTGTCATGTCTGTGCCCTCCCATCTTCTGGGATGCTTACAATCAGTACAGTGCTCACTCAGGCTGCTGACCTTGGATCCTTATCTCATCCAACCTTTTTTCCTGTTCATATATTTCCTGGATCATATATATATATATATATGTATA
>NW_025353050.1:0-1770 GCF_016433145.1 Gracilinanus agilis
ATATTATGTGTAATATATATATATAAGAGGGAAATGTATGAGTTGAATATAATGAGATGATAGCTAAATAATAAAATTAAGAGGCTAGAAAGATGAATACCCTGGGATAATGGGAAAGTCAGAAGTAGAAGGGAATAATCTAACATAAAAGAAGTGCAAGAAGGAAAATAGGGAAAGAAAAGAAAAAGAGAAGGGGTGGATAGAAGAAAGGGCAAATTGGGGGAGGTAGGTTCAAAAGCAAAATACTTTTGAGAAAGAAAAAAAAGAATAGAAAGGAGAGAGATAGTTGCATAATCAGGGGAAATAGGAAGGAGGGCAATATATAGTAATCGTTTTTTTTAAACCCTTACCTTCTGTCTTGGAGTCAATACTGTGTATTGGCTCCAAGGCAGAAAAGTGGTAAGGGTAGGTAATGGGGGTCAAGTGGCTTGCCCAGGGTCACACAGCTGGGAAGTGCCTGAGCCCAGATTTGAACCTAGGACCTCCCGTCTCTAGGCCTGGTTCTCAATGCACTGAGCTACCCAGCTGCCCCCTATATAGTAATCTTAATAGAAAAATTTTAACTTTTTTTCTTATTAGGTCTCACTTTTCTAATACACTGAGAAATGAATCAAATGTATAAGAACACAAGTCATTTCCCAGTTAATAAATGGTAAAAGAATATGAACAGACAGTTTTCAGATAAAATATTTAAAGCCATCTACAGTTTTGTGTAAAAATTTGTGTAAATCACTCTTAGTTAGATACATGAAAATTAAAACAACACTGAGGTACCATGTCATATCTACCAAATTTCCTATTGAGATAAAAGGAAAATCATAAAAATTGGAGAAGATGTGGGAAAAGTGAGGGAAGTTGGGAACTGATTCAATCAATGTGGAGAGCAATTATATTCTTTTTTATTTTCCATGGTCTATGAAACTGTATATATTCTTTGACCCACAATACCATTACTAGGTCTGTATCCTAAAGAATTTTTTTAAAAAATAGGAAAAGATGTATATTTACAAAGATATTCATAGCAGTTCTTTTGTTATGGCAAAGAATTAAAAAGTAAGGAGGTCCTCATTAACTGGGGAACAGTTGATTAAGTTGTTTTATGTTATTGTAATGAAATACTATTCTGTTATAAGAAGTAATAATCAGAATGATTTCAGAAAAAAATTTGGAAAGTCTTACTCAAACTGATGCAGAGTGAAGTGAGCAAAATCAGGAAAATCAGGTACACAGAAACAGCAATATTGTGCCATGAACAACTGAGAATTACTTAGCTATTATCAGCAATATGATGATCCAAGACAATCCCAAAGAACACATAATGGAAAATGCCATTTAACTGAAGAAAAAGAATTAGTGAAGTATAAATTCAGATAAAAACTTAATACATTTCACACTTTCTTTTTTCACTTTTTGTTCATTTTCCTCCACAAAGGGACTAGTATTCAAAAATATTTTATATAATTGCACACGTAAAAATTATATCAGATATCTTACTGTCTCAGGAAAGTGGAAGGTGAGGGAGGTTAGCAGACTTTGTGACTCAAAATTTAAAAAAGGGAATATTTAAAGTTGTTTTTACATATTATTGTTGAAAAATATGTGTGTATATACATACACATAGATAGTTGGATAAATAGGAAGAAGGAAAGAAAGAAAGAAAGGAAGGAAGGAAGGAAGGAAAGAAGGAAGGAAGGAAGGAAGGAAGGAAGATAGACAGAGATAGATACATAGATACATAGATATAATGCATATATATACACATATATATAT
>NW_025353051.1:0-2349 GCF_016433145.1 Gracilinanus agilis
CCTCCTTCCCTCTGCGGGCCCGCCCGGCCCCGCCCGCCTGTGCTTCTCCTGCCCACGAGCCTTCGGACTGACGGACAGACGCACAGACGCGCTCCGACACGCGCGCGAGCATCACCTCTTTCCAAAGTGTGGCTGCGGCCTGGGAGTTACAGCCCCTTCCTCCGCCCCGGGGATCCCCTCCCCTCCCTTTCCCTCCTCTCCCCCCGGGCCCCCTTTGGCTCTGAGAAACTCTGGGCCGGCCAAAACCAGGAGCTCGGAGCGGGAAATACCCTGGAAAGGGTTGGCCGCGGGCTCCGCCACCTGACCACTTGCTCCTCCTCTCTCCCGGGGCTGCTAAAGACCTGGGCTGGGACGCTTTCGGTGTTCTCCAGGGCTTCCGTCTCCGGCCATTTGCTGTCTAGAGAGTGGGGGCCAGATGTCCCCTAATCCATCCCTCCATCCACTAGCCAGCACCCATCATCCGCTCCTGGCCCTAGGGGACTCTTCCCTCTGACCGGGGATTCTCAAGAGAGAAGGGGAGCGCTGAGTCCCCGACTTTGAAGAACTGATCCCTGGAGGAATTCTTCCTGTCCAGGAGCCCTGCAAGGCCAAGGGGCAAAGGGCCCAGGAGCTTGCAGGAGCTTGGGTGTCTGTCCTAAGGGACTCCTTTACCGCCCCCCCCCCCCAGGGCTCGAAATAGTTGTCAACTTTTTTTTTTTAAACCCTAACTTTCCGCCTTAGAACTGTGTATTGGTTCCTAGGCAGAAGAGCGCTAAGGGCTAGGCAATGGCGGTTAAGTGACTCACCCAGGATCACATAGCTTGGAAGTGTCTGAGATCAGATTTGAACCCAGGACTTCCCATCTCTTGACTGGGCGTTCAATCCACTGTGCCACCTAGCCGCCCCCTCATTTCATCCTTTAAACATTTTTAAAACTTTTTTTAAACGTCCCCCTCATTTCCCGATTTATCCCTTCCCTCTCCATCACCCAAAGAGTCACCTCTTGAGCGATTTAAAATGAAAATTTAATTAAAATTAATTTTTAAAAAGGGGAGGGGGGAGTTCAGCCACAATAGCCCACTCAGTCAACTGAATCCAACAGCATATATATATATATATATATACAATATTCCAGACCCTTTGAGGTAGAGAGCTGTAAGTATTGTTATCCCCATTTTATAGGTAAGGAAGCTGAGGCTCAGACACAGGAAGTGGTTGCCTAGGAATTTGAGGTTTCTGACCCAGGTCTTCCAGTCCCAACCTGCTTGCCGTTTCATCAGGTTGTTACCTGTGCTGCTTTCCCATCCAGAATCTCTCCTCGGCCTGCCTTCCAGAAGCAGCAGTGTGAGGGATACAGAACACAGCCTTTTTGAGGTTTACTTCTGTGTGGGGGAGACAGGGCTTGCCTTTTCTTTTGTATCTCCAGTTATGAATACCTGGCACAAAATAAACAATTAATAAATAAATGCTGGGGGCAGCTAGGTGGCTGGGTGGATTGAGAGACAGGCACAGAGAAGGGAAGTCCTGGGTTCAAATGTAGCCTCGGATACTTCCTAGCTGTATGACCCAGGCAAATCATTTTTCCTGGCCCTTACTGTTTTTCTGCATTGGAACCAATATTTAGTATTAATTTTGAGATAGAGAAGGTAAAGATATATTTTTTAAAATGTTTGTTGGCTGACTGACTGATAAAGGTTCGTAATCCCCCTTTCACAAATGAGTAACCCCCTTGGGTAGCTAGGTGGCACAGGAGAGAGCGCCAAGCCTGGGGTCAGGAAGATCTGAGTTCAAATCTGACCTCAGATACTTATTAGTTATGTGACCCTGGGCAAGTCACTTAACCCTACTTGACTCAGTTTCCTTATCTGTCAAATGAGTTGGAGAAGGAAATGGCAACCCACTTCAGTATTTTTGCCAGGAAAACCCCAAATAGTGTCATAAAGAGTCAGACACAACTAAACAACTTCCTCTAAAGTGTTGCTCTGATGCCTGTTCCTGAAGCCAAGATGAGCCCAGCATGTGGTGCTTAGCACAGTGTCTGGCACACAGTAGATACTTAATAAATGTTTACTGATTGATTGAAAACTACACTGGGGCAGCGAGGTGGCTCAGTGGATGGAGAGCCAAATCTGGAGATGGGAGATCCTGGGTTCAAATCTAGCCTCAGATATTTCCTAGCTGTGTGACCCTAGGCAAGTCACTTAACCCCCATTGCTCAGCCCTTACTGCTCTTTTGCCTTGGAACCTATACTTAGCATCAATCCTAAGACAGAAGGTGAAAGAAAGGAAGAAAGAAAGAAAGAAAGAAAGAAAGAAAGAAAGAAAGAAAGAAAGAAAGAAAGAAAGAAAGAAAGAAAGAAAGAAAGAAAG
>NW_025353052.1:0-1456 GCF_016433145.1 Gracilinanus agilis
GGCATAAATATAAAGGCAATATTTATATATTTATTGTATTAAATATTGTATTATAAAATACAAATAATCATATATATTTGTATTTATTGCCTTTATATTTATGCCATATATTTTTTTTTATTCTTGCTCCTCTATTTATAATATAAACTCATTAGGAGTAGAGATTGTTTCTTCTTCTGTACTTGTATCCCTTAGCAGTTTTTTAATTGTGTCTGACTCTTTAATGACTGCATTTGGGGTTTTCTTGGCAAAGATACTGAAGTGGTTTGCAGGTCATTTTGCAAATAAGGAAACTGAGGCAAATAGGGTTAACTGTCTTGCCCAAGGTCATAACAGCTGGTAAGTGCCTGAGGCCAAATTTGAACTCAGGAAAATGAATATTCCTGACTCTGGGACCTGTACTCCATCCACTGTGCCACCTGGCTGCCCTCCACTCCCCCACCCCTAGTGTTTAGTTTGCGTCCTCAATACATAATTGCTCATTGATTGATTAATTGACCTTGAATTCTTCCTCCAGGTGCTCCGGGACCCCCTGGAATTCCCATCATCATTCGGTACAGCTCCGCCATCGCCATTCACTGGTCTAGTGGAGACCCTGGCAAAGGGCCAATCACCCGCTATGTCATAGAGGCCCGGCCCTCAGGTACATTTCGGTTTAGCTCTCTTTCCCTTCTGGTCTTCACACCGTCTTCTTTTCTCTCTCCAGTTACCTTTTCTGGCAGAACCTTCCTTTATTGCTAAAATGCTGGTGTTTTAGGGCCTACGGTGTCTGGTAATATCTAAGGGCTAGTGCGCCATATATGGAGAAGAGGTTAGATGCTGGCTCAGAGGATACCCAAGTGCCCCAGAAAGAAAAGCCAGCTTGTGTCAGTGGGTTTTTTGTTGTTGTTGTTAGCCCTTACCTTCTGTTTTAGAAACAACACTCTGTATTGGTTCCAAGACAGAGGAGCATTAATTTAGCCATATTGCTCCCAAGACCCTCTTCTCCCACCATCCAAAACCTTTGGAAGGCCACCCCATTGCCCCAATGAGCCCAGGAAGAAATCCAGGAATGAGAGCCTGTGAGGAAAAGGCAAGAGATGAGGGGCAGCAGCAGTGGGTATAGAGCTCAGATAAATCTCTCAGATCTGCAACCCTATTTCTAAGACACACCTACCTGTTCCCCCAGCCTACTGTTTAGAAGCAAATCAAGAGGGGACAACTAGGTGGTTCAGTGAATTGAGAACCACATCTATAGACAAGAGGTCCTGGGTTCAAATGTGACCTCAGACACTTCCTTGATGTGTCCCTGGACAAATCACTTAATCCCCATTGCTTAGCCCTTTACCATTCTTCTGTCTTGGAACCAATATACAATTTATAGATTTTAAGATGGAAGGGAGAGATCAAAAAAGAAAGAGAGAAGATTTGAGAGAAAGAGAGAAGGAAGGAAGGAAGGAAGGAAGGAAGGAAGGAA
>NW_025353053.1:0-3201 GCF_016433145.1 Gracilinanus agilis
TATATATGTACATATATATATATAATTATGAATTAATACAATGCCAATATTGCTCCTACCAGTTCCATTAGGAACATTACCATAAGATAATCTGTAAGAGTTTATTCAAAAGTCATATTCTGTTCCCTAGTCACTGGCAAGATCTAGTCCATTGCTACCATGACCCTGATCTTAAGTTATTAATTTTTTTTCAAACTCAGGAATAAAGCAAAGTTGATTTTATCCAAATCATCCTAACAATTCAACAATACCTTTGGAAAAACCAGTGGGATTTTGCATAAATTCAATTATAATAACTTGGTTCAGTGAAATAGAAAAAAAGAGGAATTTTACTCCTAGCTGATACAGGCAATGAGAATCCCTAATGCTCCCATAAGAATTTAATTCAACTGTATATTACATTTTGACACAACACAATTTCTTGAAGCCATTGTTATTTGTTTGAGTTCCAGGAATCTGTTCTCCTAAGGATTGTAGATTTTTCAGATGAGGAAACTGACGGAAATACATGGCACAGTTAGAATTTGGACCCCAAAATCCAGCATTAAAAAGGGAAATTGCTTGAGTTAATTTGGATTTGCATTTGGGACACAAACAGTCCTTTTAATGGTCTAAACTATTTTCTGTCTCAGAGTGGAATTTTCCACAAATAGCAGTGGCAGAGATGAGGAAACAGTGGAGGAGGGGGAGAAAACAGAAAAAATATGTTTGTAGCTTATTCAATATTAAAAGAAAAAGAAAAAAAGAACACATATAACCAAAATATGGCTTCTGATGATATGTACAAAAGGAGGAAGACATGTGAAACTAAGATAATAAATCTCATAAGTCGTTGTATTTTAAGAGGAAGGTCAAGCTTTGCATTAGGTAGTATTTATAAGAGATTTGTAGAGGGACTTGAAATGCCATGAAAATGTCAACAGCGGCCACCGCTCCTGAAAACAATAGTGTCACAATGAGCCATCTTCCTTATTCCATCACTTGGCTTTTGCATCTTTGTCAACGAAGTGAATTTCTCTGTCTGAAGGCCACTGGAGGTCAGCCTCCCAGCTAACAGTGTACCACCTACAGTTCTCCTGGAGACAGCTGCTGATTTAAGGGACTGATTTGAGCTCTCTGATTTTTTAATGAGTGCGGATTAATTTGTGAGAATATGCTTTTGATTTTGTTATTTTTTAATAAAGAAAGGAATTCTATTCGTATAAGGAAGCTCAACATTATTTAAATTGATACTGGTCTGAACTGTCTTGGAAATAAATAAGATTTGTCACAGCTGGAAAATATATTTCTCCTGGCCCCAAACAGACTTTTTTTTCTTAAAAAAAAAAAAAAAGCTGACACATATAATAAGATCATGCCACATTCACACCACATTATTAGTCTTCTTCACTTTTTTTTTTGCATCATGTAAAGCTTTGAAGGGAAGTTAAATGAACCCATGATGCTCCCGGCTAGCAATGCAAGGTTATATGATAGAGGGACAGAGAGAAGGGCACATTCCTGAGCGACACCTTAAAACAGGTCTTCTATTTGTAGAATAGTGTCAATTTTGCCTCTCCAGGTCTTGACTACTGACTGGTGTATTTTTCCTATCTTTTTCATATAATTACTAATACCTTTCCAGTGCTCAGCTAAACAAACTGAAAGGCTGGGAACTAAAATTATAGTATTCTACATGGAAACAGTGGCCAGTCCCTATTAAGTTGGAAAAATATCAATTGATAAATTATAAAGTTAACTTTTCCTCAGTGTCTATTTCCTCAAAGTTAGGTCTACTATGTGACTCTATGTTGGGCCAAGCTATTGTATTAGGACAAAGTAAAAAGTTCTGTTGGCCTTGTTATATCAAGACTCAAGTCAGCATGGATTCTATAATCTCTATGAAGAAAAAATTCAGATCTATTTGTTTATCCCTAATTTCTCTCTTTTCTACCTCCACTTTTCTACCTCTAAATGCTTTTGTTGTCATCTCAAATTAGATGTGCCATAGACATCTTAAACACAGCATTTCTAAAATCAAACTCATCATCTTTTCCCTAAACCCACCTCTTTACCAAATTCCTCTATTTCTGTCAAGGTCACCACCATCTTCTCAGTGGCTTGGACTCCCAACTTAGGTGTCATCCTCACTGCCTCACTTTCTATCACAACACCCCAGCCTCCATATCCAAATCAGTTAGCAAGTCCTTCAATTTCTATATTACTAACATCTCTCATATATAGCTTTCCTTCCCCTGGCTCTGCCATCACTTCTGTATAGTCCCTCCTCACCTCAAGCTAGAATATCACCCATTAGTTTATCTACAAACTTCCAACTTTCTCCCCAAATAAGTCCATCCTCCATTCAGCTATCAAATTGCTCTTTCTAAAGTCAAAGTCTTTCCATGTCACCTTCTTCCACTCTCTTCAACAGACTCCACTGGCTTCATGACCATAAAATGATGTTTGGCTTTTGAAGCCTTTTCTAAACTGACTTTTTCTAATCTTTCCAGTCCTCTTTTCATTTTACATGCTGAGTGATCCACCTTTCTGTCCCCTGCAAATGCTACTCCATGTCTCAACTCTGGGCATTTTTCCTAACTCCAATTTTGAAAATTCCCTCCTTTACCATCTCTACCTCCAAGTTTTCCTAGTTTGCTTCAAGAGTTAAACTCCCTTCTTCTTTTACAAGCTTTTCCTTCTCCTTCTTAACATAATTCTGAGATTACTTCTAATTTATCTTGTCTGTACAAAATTTTTTGGATGTTGTCTCCCAAATTCGAATGTAATCTTCTTAAGGAGAGGGATTGATTTTTGTCTTTGTTGTTTTTTGCTGCAGTGGTGGTGGTATTCTTAGCATTTACCACTGTTCCTGACACATAGAACATGATTAATAAATGTTCGTTGACATGACATGTGCAATAGTGAGCACTGGCTCAATAGATATTTTTGTCTTTATCTATTCATGTAATATTTTCTTCTTTGTCTAGAAGTCAGTATTTAGCCACAGATTATATTTCAAGGTTTAAAAGTTATGCAAGAAATATGCCCTGGACAATGACACAGCTGAGTTGAACACACCAGCAGGGTTTACTCAATTGAATGAATTTTAATCCTAAGCAAATATCTCTCTTTCCCTCCCATCTCTTTTTCCTTATATTTATTTTTTACCTCCTTCCCTCCCTCCCTCCCTTCTTTCCTTCCTCTCTCTCTCTCTCTCTC
>NW_025353054.1:0-2381 GCF_016433145.1 Gracilinanus agilis
ATATCTTATACAACAATAATACCAACTAGCTTTTGTGTAGTACTTTACTGCTTTCAAGCCACCTTCCGAATATTGTCTCATTTGATCCTCATAACAACTCTGGGAGGTAGGGTCTATCATTAGCCTCATTTTACAGATGAAGAAACTGAGGGAGACAGAAGTTAAAGGACTTGCCTACAACCACAGAGCTAGTAATTATCAGAGATTGTATTTGAACTCAGGTCTTCCTGACTGTAGATCTAGTCCCCTACCCATTGGGCTACTTAGCCATCTATAAAAATAATAGCAATAATAATGGATATTTATACAGCGCTTTAAAATTTGGCAAAGTGCTTTACATAAATGAGTTTCATAACAACCCCATGAGATCCCCCAGTAATTCTTCTTCCCATTTTACAAAAAAAGAAACTAAGGCTGAGAGAACCCAAGTGACTTGCCCATAGTCATTCAGCTTCTAGATTGAAATCCAGCCTCTGGCCCAAGCCTACTATGCTACACTGCCTCCTAAATGTCCAGCATGCCCTGTTTGGTTTTGTGTTTTGTGTTTTTAGTCTTGTAATTACATGCATGGTCTACTTTCAATTATCCACATTAACTGCCAACAGGGATAACACGTATACAGTAATTGAAATTCACAGGTATCCTCTCCTTAGCCATTTAATGTCACCCTAGTTCTCTATGAAACCTTTTTGTCAGAACTGATAAGGAATAGCAAAATGGAGTGGTTTGAGTTTCAACTCTTATGATTTCCCCTGCCTTCCATCTGGCACGGATACTAATGAATCATGAAATGCCTAAAAGCAAGAAGTCAGAGGAGGGAGGAGCAATAGCAAAAGGGCCCGAGCTGGCCACAAATTGAAAAATCAGTCTCTGAATAATGATGAGCTGACTAAGTTGACTATATAATTAAATGCTAGCAAAAAAGCATCTTTAAAGTGAACTGTGAACCAAAGTCCTAAGGATCTTTGCAGTTTTCCTAAAATATTTTTGTTAGGGAGAAAGTACAAGGTGTAGCCATTGGGTTTAAGTTAAACTGGACTTCATCGGCCAGAATAACTGAGGGATAAGGTGATGAGAATTTTGTGAAAAGGGGCTGGTGGATCCTTGCCTATGTAACCAGTCACCTCTCTTTAAAAACAAAACAAAATAAATGAATATTTACAACCATGAACCATGCCATGGAACCAAACTTAATGATTTCCAGAGAACTTGGAACTTGTTTATTACAGCAATGGGAGGTTGAAAGGAAACTTGAAAATCAACCTGATATATCCTTAAGTGCATGACATGCCTTCTCAGTCTATTCTGTCTCGATCTTGACTTCAAAATAAAAGATGTAGGGAAGAAAGGACTATACAAAGAAATTATACATACAAAGAAAATCACAACAGCTTCTTAACTGGCTTCTCTGTCTGTCTCCAAACAGAACTATAACTAGAAATTCCCATGCCTGGCAAAATTCAACTGAATGTAAGGTATAGTCAGGAGTGAGGATGGCCCAAGTATTGATGTAGTCAGTACTGGAAGAGGAGGCATCACTTCTCCCTAAGAACCTGGTCGTGGTTGCCATAGGGATCAGGGGGATCTCTAGAGAGCAGTGCCAATGGTGGTTGAGGACTTTAAAGGGAAATACTGTGGAGATAGTGGTTAATTGGGGAGAAATGTGTGCCCCAATGGATATCAGCCATATGGGGAAAAGCCCCATTCACTCCACATTAGTTATGGCTCTGCCTCCAATCTCTGTATTCTAATCTATCCTTCTCACAGCTACCAAATACTTTCCCAATGTACAAGTCTGACCACATCATAGCTTTGCTCAAAGACTTTTAGTGCTCTCTATTGACTATAAGATAAGACTCTCCTTACCTTGGCATTTAAGGTACTTCAGAATGGTTCCAACCTATCTTTCCAGCATTATTTCATATTTTCCATATATATTGTATTATATACACATAATTTTTATATATGTAATAAAATAGATATTATACATATTCTACTTTTCATTCAAATCAAACTACTAGCTGCTTTCCAAAACTGACATTATTTTCTGCCTCTTTATTCATACTGTCTCTAATTTCTGGAATATATTCCTCCCTCATTTTTGTCATTCATAAGTCTTCCTTTCCTTCAGGGCTCAGCTCAGGTGCCCCCTCCTTTATGAAGCCTTCTCTGATTCCTTTCAGCTAGAAGTATTCTCTCAGATTTTCCTACAGCACTTTATCTGAATGTCTCCTTCCCTTCTCCATGATATATTATGTTATGTTATGTTATGTTATGTTATGTTATGCTATGTTATGCTATATTATATTATGCTATATTATATTACATCTTATATTACATCTTATATTACATCTTATATTACATCTTATATTACATCTTAT
>NW_025353055.1:0-5963 GCF_016433145.1 Gracilinanus agilis
ATATATATATATATATATAATGCCAGATTATTATATTTGCTACTCCCTTGGAAAGAAGACAAACAAATGAAAAGGGGGAAAGTGTCTGCAGGTAATGAGCTCATACGGATCAACTATAATCAGTGAAGGAAATTTTGGAAAATTAGGTACAGAGGTAAATAAATGAGAACAGACTTTGTCTAGCAATGAAATTCCAAAGAAGTTTACAGACTTTTTGAAGTTCAAAATCCACATGCTAAAGATGGAAGGAAACAGAGATAATTTATTCCATCTTCCTTCTCTCATTTTCCCTTTACTATTCTACTAACTTATCGGTAAGGAAAAAAAGTTATTAATTTGCTTTCTTGTTATACCCCTCCTTTGTAAAAAGATGGACCAAAGTATGTAAGCTGAATTACCCACCAGGTAGTATAACATGACTACTTTTCTAGAAAATTAATTAAGAAACAATAGTCTTCTCCCAAGGGGTTTTCTTACCCAACAGAAAATCATTTCCTTCACTGTTGCTAATAGTGTTTGTTCCATTAAAAATTTCATCTATAAAACTAATTCACTTGGACCTGCTCTTCTATATAATTTACACTATTTGTTTGTGAGCTATGAAGAAGGAATATGCTTTATTATTTATCCCTATTATATTTCATTTTTAAGTCCTGACTATTGAAGTGTTTTCACAACCTGCTTCTATCATCCAATATATTAGTTATCTCCTCCTATTTCTGAAATATCCACTTTTTTGGTTATGTTATACATGCCTCCTATGCCTTTATCCAAATTATTATTTTTAATAATTAGATTAGAAACCACGACAAAACCCCAAGGCATTTTACTGCTTCCTTCTAGATCAATCCATTAATCAACACTTTTTTTGGTAGAGTGCTATTAAGACAGCTGCAAATTTAGAAAACTATATTATCATTTACTTATTTCCCCACCTTACTTACAAGGCTATCTATCTGGACATTATGCCTCAATTTGCTAAAAATTCTTATACACTATGTCTATAACATTCCTTGGAGCTCACTATGTCTATAACACTTCCTGGAGCTATCAATTTTTAAACTTCTCTGTTGAAAAATATATTTTTTTAAAAATGAGATTAATGTGGCATGATTTATTCTTACTAAACCAATGCTGGCTCTTAGTGATCAAGAATTTACAATACAAATGCTCATAAAGTCTCAGTTTAATTACAAATTTGGAACTTTTTTTCAGGGAAAGCTTTCAAAACCCATTCATCTATAGTTAAAAGAATCTATCCTTTTGGGAAATCTAAATATTTTTTCCCTCACCAGTTTCATAACACATCTCCTACAAATATATATACTCTCAACAAGCAGAATGCATTTTCAAAGGAATTATGTGTACAAGAGAAACACATTTTTCACTGGCTGTCGCCCATGCTTGGAATCTTCTCCCTCCTTATTCTGCCTCCTGACTCCCCTGGCTTCCTTTAGGTACCAGCTAAAATTCTACCTTCTGAAAGAAACCTTCATTGATCCTCCTTAATGCTAGTGAATTCCTTCTCTTGATTCTTTTTTTTTAATTTAATTTAATTTTTAAAATATTTTTCCATGGTTACATGATTCATGTTCTCTCCTTCCCCTTTTCCCTTCCCACTCCTGGAGCTGACAAGCAGTTGTACTGAGCTACACATGTATTATCACTCAAAACCTATTTCCATATTCTTGATTCTTTCCAATATATCTTACCTATATTTTGCTTGTACATAGTTGTTTGCATGTTGTCTCTTCCCCCCCCCCCCATTAAACTGTGATCTGTTTGACCATAGGGACTGTTTTTTACTTTTCTTTGTATCCTCAGTACCTAGGACAGTGCCTGACAAATAGCAGGAAATTAAATAAATATTCATCAGCTGATTGTTGACTAAAGTGCTTCATGAATCTTCAAAGCAACAATAGCTATTGATAGTAAATAATAACTGTGAAGTAGCTCAGTAATCTCCTTAGTTAGCCACCAGGGGTATGAAGGTTTCTGTAGCATTATCAGAAATGCTTATTTCAGTCAAGCGCTATGAAGATCTATTCTTCTCATTCAGAATGTACTAGAAGTATAAAAACCTATGCTGAAATCAAGTTTGCACTTTTTTTCGAATTCTTCTATTAACTGCTTCTTTTCTTCTGAACTCCTTACCTCTGCTTAATTCTTCCTGACTCTTCTCAGTTCAACTATAATGTAATCTGTGGTCAGAAATCCATTTTAAAATGTATCCTAGCCCCTTGGCCAAGGTAATTTCCCCCAGGAATCCATTTCTTCAAATAGAAGAAAGGCATGATAAGAGAAACATGATAATAAAGAAACAGAACCACATGCCAGCACTCCCTCTGATTTATGCGGAAGAGCTACTCTCATGCTAGTTAAGGAATCCAAAAATGCTGTTCTATGCAAATGGTGGTTCCTGTCAGGACTATAGAATTCTGAGATATTGTGACCTTTAAGTTCTCACTCCCTCAGCAAAGCATTACAGCGTGGTCTTTCTTTTTGACCTCTCTACACAATATTTCCAGACAGTGTCTGTTTCCTCAGGGTAAGTTCCACAGATGTTTAGCAACAAAATAGTTTGGCCTCCCTCAGATATGACTATGGTTCTGAGTGGTTAAAAAAAGCAATAAGGACATCAAGGAAAAGTAGTCCTTATCCACTCATGCATTAACTGTCACTGTTAAAATCATGTATTCATTTGTGAGGGGGTAGAGTATGTTGGTGCTTTTGAGCTTTGGATGATAACAGAAGGCAGAAAGGATTTAAAAGCAACCCTTTCTGAACCTTTTAACAGCCTTTTACTGGACAGAATAATCAATGTTATCCATCAGCATTTTCTACATTTGTCCTTTCAAATCAAGTTTGAGTATAGCTTTTTGTGTTTTGTTTTTTAAGTTTAGCATAACCTTGTTGCACTTCTGTTCTTTGCCATCACTGTGGTAACTGGCTTTATAATACTATTGTCCAATATATAATTACTCTCATGAGTTATGGGCTTAGTTTGCCATTGTACTTTGTGTTCAGAACCACTGTGCTGAGTTACAGGTGATTGTCTCTCCCATTCCCCCAACATCCATAACTGCAGAGATAATCTGGCTTCTGTTTCACCATCACTGGTCCTTCCCTATCCACTATTCAGATTCCGCTCTTGCTGTCTACACTGTCCTCTTTCTTCTTCTCTCACCTTTGTTTTCTTATCATTTGCCTTCTTTTTTCTATTCCCTTGCTCCTGTTTTCATTCTAAAAATGGCCTTTTGTAGACATCACTAGTTAAACAGAGAGATACTTTCTTTTTGCACAGAGAATTTCTCAACTACGTAGACTTCTCTCTGGGTACTCAGAGGCTGCTTCCTTATTATCAAAGAAGTTTGGGTTTTTATATATTATATCTGTTTCTTTCTTTGTTACTTTTGGGTATAAATATAAATGCATTCTACAAGTTAGAAAGTTCTAGAAGTTTTAATATCTTTTAGGAGATTCACTATATTAAGCATAACATGTATTGGATTTTTTGCAGTACTTTAGGGCAGCTTTATAATTGTACAATCTCTCCTTTACCATCAATCTTCCTAATCCTCTAATATTTCCCCAATTCTAGAGAAATCCCTTTCTTCTACTCATGCAGTTCCTAAAACTTACTCTCCTGTTTTTTCTTTAAGTATTTACAATGACTAATAAAGCTGGACTGTGATATCACACTTCATCAGTGAGTGTGATCATCTAACACACTTCTGCAGGCTTAAAATGTCTTTGTTTCAACCTCTAAAAATTCCTTACTTACACTTCTGAATGTGGCATCAGAGTGAGATTTTAGTTTATCGCGTATGAAATTAGAGACTCACGTGCTTTTCTCTTGATGATTCACTTAAGATATTTTAGAAAACAACAAAAAGATGGCAGTATGGCATAGAGGATAGAAGGCTTGCCTTGGAATCAGAAAAACCTGGGTTCAATACTACTTAGAATAAAAAATAGCTGTGATCCACTGTTGGCAAGTCGCTTAAATTCTCAATCACCTAGTCAAGTTCCTAAGCCCAAGTGACTAAGGAGTTGATGATCTGCTCCTCTAAAGGGAATATCTAGACTAAGAATTCTCTATGGTGATACACTGATGAAATCACTGATGTGTACCCCAACCCTTCCGAAAAATAAATGTCACTTTAGGTCAGAGATCAGCCTCATAGTAATACTTCTCTGAAGATTTGGGATTCACTACAATCCCACTAATGGAACACAAGGACAATGTGGTCTTCTTTTCTCTCCATGTCTATGTCTTCCCTTACTAAAAGGGAAATTCTCTGGAGAAATTAGTGATAGTTCCCAGTCTTGTCATTTTTATAAAGAGAAAGTGTTAAACTGGCAGGATGATTGCTGATTCTACTTCAATAATCTTTTCAGCCTTACTTAAGCTCAGAATCAGAAAAAGATTAGAAAGAAAAGTATCCCCCTCCCCATCTCTGCATATGTTGCTATGTCCAATCCTGAGCTAGAAGAATGGAGCTATTTATTCCTTTAAAATCACTTCATATGGATCTGAATAAAATATTTTTCATAGCTAAGGACAATATTAATAATACAATGGTGGTATTATCATTTATGTTGCTAAAATATTATTTATGAGATTTTCTTTATATATTTCAATATATATTTCTGGATTCTTCCTATTGTTATGAGTAAGATTAGATTAGCTAGTTATTAGGTATTGATTATATATTGATTAGGAAGTACCTAGCAGGAAGGAGATGGAGCTGGGAATTCCAGGATGGAATGAAGGAGGAGGAAGTCTATCTGTGTTCTGTGTGTGGACTCCATTAGTGGTAGGCAAAAACTATTGCCAGCCTGGGAGACCTCAGAGCAAAGGACACCCTATTTCCTGTTTTCCCCTGGATCCTGTGTGGTGTGGCATCAAGTAAAGGACAAGATCTACAGAGCCAATAGAAGAGGTGTAGTTTGAGTTCTGGCGGACAGTGCTTCAAGCAAACCCCTTACTGCTTGGTTCCTGAGACAACTGTACCTCCTGGCATCCAGAGATCATCAGTGGATTGCAGTGAGAAATCCCAAAGCCACAAACCCTAGCTGCACTCAAGCCTGGCAGGTTCCAGGTTTGAGGCAGAAACCCAGAGATTCCAGTATAGTTCCTTGGGCCCTGTTAGTTAGATAGCTTAGATTAATGTAGTTGAATAAGTCCTTCCCTGTCCCTTTGGGTTTTGTTATTAGGTGTTAAGATTTTAGAGTAGTCATTCCTATCCCTCCTTTTAGTTGTTTCTAATTAAAACCCAATTTCACCTTGTTACCTTGTCATTTAATTCAAGGCCTCTGGCCAGAGTGACAGTTGGCTGTTATTTTTTCAGTTGGGAGTGGTGTAGCTGTACAAGACTTCAGTGTTCATTTTTAGTCTCTCTTACATCCCAGAGAGTGTTCCCACAAACCCCATAGTTGATTTTTAATATCCCTGGTGACCCCATTTCTTATATTTTCCTACAGTTTGGCACTACCTAGATGGGTGGATAGAGAGACAGACAGGAAGTGAACAGTTGGCCAGCTAGATTCATAAAGGAAGTAAGAGGGGCTTGAACATTCCAAGAGGGAGCTCAGCCATTGGGTGAGAGCCGAGAGTTCTCAACCAGTGGTGAGCTGCTCAGAGCTTCTCAGCCCCCACCCCAGGTCATTCATAAATCTCTGTGGGTAGGGGAAAATACTATCAAGCTTGGTGTTGCCTCAGAAAGAGGGATTTTCTTCATTTCTTTTTTGGTTTTGATGGTTCTGTTTTCTGTTGCTGTGTTTAATTGTACTTGTATTTAATTAATTGTGTTAGTAATTATTATTAGTCAGAATAATGGCTAATAATACAATAAATTTTGTTGCTAGTTGGTCTGTTTGGGGAATGATGGGTACAATGGTGATTGAAGATTGGATAGATTATGTATTTGTGATGTTGTGGAAAGGTATTTGGGCTATTC
>NW_025353056.1:0-4129 GCF_016433145.1 Gracilinanus agilis
TATAGTATAGTATAGTGTTATATATGCTATGTATATATATTATATTACATATATAATACACATATTATATATGTAAATATAAAATGTCAGATCTGAAGTCAGGAAAAACTGAGTTAAATCTAGCCTAGGATATTTGCTAGCTGTGTGACTCTGAGCGAGTCACTTGACCTTGTTTGCCTCAGTTTCCTCATCAGTAATAAGAGGTAGAGAAGGAAATGGATCTTTCCCAAGAAAAATCCAAATGGGTTCCTGAAGAGTCAATACGATTGAAATGACTGAAGAACAACTTGACATCTACCTTGCTATTGCAGGTCATTGCTTCCTTCTTATAGTTGAACCTATTACGTGTTCCTTCCCCAATTAGAAAATGAGTTCCTTGAAAGCATGTTTTTAACTATTTGTATCCCCAGTGCTTGGCAGAGTGTTTGACACATAGGAAGCACCCATTTAGTCATTCATTCATTTAAAAATATATAACAACATATGTAACATAACAATAATATAATCCATATGATTTATTATAAATATGTAATAAACTATCATAAATATGTTTATCCAAGAGAAATAAATTCTCCCATTAGCTATGGTCAAAAATCTCTTATCCTTTTTCTCTCCCCCTTCTTCTTTCCCCTTTACTTTCCATCTTAGAATCACTAGTATCAGTTCCAAAACAGAAGAGGGATAAGGACTCGTCAATTGAAGTAAGTAACTTGTCCAGGGTTACACAGCTTGGAAGAGTCTGAAGCCAGATTTGAACCCAGGTCCTCCCAATACCCTCCATTTTTCAGTGAGAAAAGCTTGACCATTGGGGAGGGTAGTAAATTATCTGACCAGTGGAACACTAATTAACCAGAAGATGTAACTTACTGAATCTTAGGAGACTGGGATGCTTTTGGCTGGGATGCAGAGAGGTCTATAGAATGTTACAGTTCACAATAGAAAATTCCTTCTACAGCTGTCATCATCATAGAGCAGCTGGAAACCAGGCAGATTTGCTGGTCCATGGCCAAAGATGGTTGGTATGGAGATGAGCCTGGGTGTATAGAGTGTGGAACTGTAGTGGGAAAGTGAGCAGGTGGGGTGTAACGTTCTTGGGAGGACTGAATGATTGACAGGAAGGAGAGGGAGAGGTTCTGGGGTGCAGCAGCAGTGACCCTGTAGAACTTGCCTTGGGTGGTGTTCCTATGTGTTGTCATGGTGCTGTGTTTTTGAAGGTGTTTGTCTTGGTAGGGGTATGTGGTTTGGTTGCTAAAGTACTCCCACATATTCCATTGACAGAGTGCTCATAGTTGGAAGATTAGATTGTCGCTTGCCACTGCTTATCTCAATTGTATCAGGGGAACTTTTTCTCTGATACCCATCACCAGAGGAGCTTGAGTGGGCTCTAGATATCCTTATAGCTGTGTAGCCTCTGGAAGACAACATTCCCCATATATCTACAAAGTTTTTGGTTTAGGGCATCTTCTTGAAATCTTTGAAAAGGTTTCACACAGGACAATATTCCTTGACGTTTTGTGTATGTGTTAGGTCACAGTGGAGAGAATGTCAGGTCTGGAGTCAGGAACACATCTCCATGAGTTCAACTTTGGCCTCAAACACTTACTAGCTGTGTGATTCTGAGCAAATCACTTAGTCCTATTTGCCTCAGTTCCTCATCTGCAAAATGAGCTGGAGAGGGAAATGGCAAACCACTCCATTATTTCTGCCACAAAAACCCCAAATGAGATCATGTAGAGTTGGACACTAAAAAAAGACTGAACAACGAAGGACCCTTTTCCTCTGTCTGGTTGGTGAAGTCTATGGACTACCACCACCTACTGTAGCTTCCTTGTCCAGGACTGCCCTTATTCAATTTTCTCTGGGACCACTTCTGCCTTTCAGTTCCCAGGGATGGAAAAAACACTGCTGAGCAGAAGAAACAATTCCCTTTTCTTGTCAGCAGGGTAGGACTCACTACAATTATGTAAGATGATTGTTCAGAATTGGCCGGAGATCTCAAGGTTATTAACTCAGGAGTCAAGCATCACATTCACGAAATTTGAAAGCTAGAAGGGACTTCATTGACCATCTAGTCCAAGTTATATTTGAGCAAAAATATTCTTGACAACACACCTACCAAATGGTCATCCAACTTTTACTTACAGACTTCCAGTGAGGGAGAACCCATTCCTTTCTGAAGCAGTCCATTCTACTTTTGGCTTTCTCTCATCGTCAGGAACATTTTCCTTACAAAAAGTATTGTCTTCTCTGCAATTTCTATCTACAGATCCTAGTTCCAGGTGTAAGCAGAATAACTAAAATCCTTCTTTTCAAGAACAAGTTCAGCAGGTTTTATAAATGGGGAAACCAAGGTATAGAGGGATAGTTTTACTCAAACTCTTACAGCATCCAATGATTTGTTCTTACCAATGACCAACTGCTGATACTCTTAACTCCAATCTGGTCTACCAGCTTCTTTAAAGGCAAGAAGTCATGTTATGCAGAGGATAAATAAGATTCAAATCTCCAAAGGTTTCGGTGGATTTGAAACACTATACGCATATATCAGATTCCAAATGGAACAAAATAAGCTTCCTTGTTCCCTAAGGAAAAGCCATTTTTCAACACCCACTGTGTCATTTCAGCTGAAGATTCATTGCAGGACAGTGAAGGGACATTTACCTTTGGTTTTCTGCTATAACCAACAAGGATCCAAACAGCTTAAATGATATGGTTTGGTCGTTACTCATTTGGAATTCAGACTCATCAACAGAAAATAGCCCAATTGAGGTGCAAGGTTGATTCAGTGGATATTAGACTGGTGTAGGCTGGGTGGTCAAGAGCATTCAGTCATTAGTGGTGAACCATGATTGGGCTGTGGGGTTGGGAGGGAGATGCAATTAAAGAGCTATTTAGGGTTTAAAACTAGGAGAGGTAAATGCATATCATCACTAGTGTATTTTGTACACTCAACCCAACAAAATGGGTGTCTGAGAATGGAGCCTTGTGGCTGAATTAGAAGGAAGAGAGCCAAATTGTGCTTTAAGTTGGAACCCCAGAAGGATCCATTGGAACCCAAAGGAATGTCCATAAGCCGGTGTTTCCTATATAGTCTTTTGGGTTTTAGTTTGTGGTAGAGACCTCTTAGAATCCCTTCATCCAAAAGACCTCATTATAAAATGGCTTCTTCTATGAGATAGTCTCATGGCATGGACCCCATGGCGTGGACCCAAAGCTATAGAGAAATTTTAGTGGGCTGAAACATGACTTCCAAAAACCTCTTCCTACCAGGTTTAAGTACCAAGAGAAGAATCTTCTAGAGCAGTGATGGGCAAACTTTTAAAGAGGGGGCCAAAGAAAAGGAAATGCTCATCTGTCAGTCTGTTTCTAAGGCAACTCTTTCCAAGTTTCATAGTATTGTATCCCACTCATTGTATTTGCCAGATTAGGAATAATGTCTAGCAGCTGGATAGAACATTTCAGGGGGCCGCATCTGACCCATGGGCTGTAGTTTGCCCGTTATGTCTAGAGGAAAAAATCAACATCTTTATGTCAATATCTTTGGCTTCTTTCTGTAACTTCTCCTCAGAAAAGGAATCTAGATTCATATAAATTTTACTTTATTAAATATCACTTCTCTTCTGTTTTAGATTTTATATTATGCAGTAGTTCCAAGGCAGAAGAGTGGGAAGGGCTAGGCAATGGGGATTAGTGACTTGCCCAGGGTTACACAGCTAGGAAGTATCTGAGGACAGATTTGAACGGAAGGCCTCCTATCTTCAGACCTGGCTTTCTATCCACTGAGACATCTAGATGCTTCCCATCAATATTCTTTCCTAGCCTTTTTTTGTGTCTAATTAGGGACCCATTTGGCAGTCTGGTGAAGCCTATACATTGTTTGTTGAGATAATTAAAAAAAATAAAACAAAATACATAGTTTCCAAATTAAACCAACTAAATTGAAATAAAGATTTAATTTATTTCAGTACAAGTTGACAGACCCTCTGAAGTCTAAACATGGACATCCAGTTTAAAAACTACTTTCAATAGACAGACGAGAGGTTTACTAAGTGCTTCCTATGTTCCAGTCATGCTGAAAAAACAAAATCCAATGATTCTTTCCTTCAGTAGCTTCCATTATAAAGGGGTA
>NW_025353057.1:0-2666 GCF_016433145.1 Gracilinanus agilis
TTCCTTCCTTCCTTCCTTCCTTCCTTCCTTCCTTCCTTCCTCTTATTGGTTTTAAGACAAAAGAATGCTAAGGGCTAGACAATGGGAGTTAAGTGACTTGTTCAGGATCACACAGCTAGGAAGTATCTGAAGTCAGATTTGAACCCAAGACCTCCTGACTCTAATACTGGCTCTCAATCCACTGAGTCTCCCAGGTGCCTCCTCCTTTAGAGTTCTTGATTTAGCATGTAGTCATTGGCCCTGAAGTCAAAGAATCTGACTTCAAACCTGGGCTCTGACACTTGTTTTCTGTGTAAACTTGGCCAATTCATTTTCACTGGTCCACAGTTTTCATAATTTGCAAAATGAAAGGGTTGGGCTTGATGGCTTGTATGATCACTTCCAGCTCTAAATCTATGTTCTCATGTTCTATGTACATGCTATCTTTACCAGAAAAATGTCATTGCTCTGAAGGAGAGAAGTATTTACTATTTGTCTGTCCCTAAAAGCTTATAGTAGACAAAAGGCTAGCCTTAGAGAAAGGGGGATCTTGGACACCTTCTAGCAGTGGGACCATGCTAGGACAAATTTTTTAGACTCTATTCTACCAAATCCAATGATCTATTTCATGGGAGAGAATTTCTGCACTGGAACTTCCTTGCCCTGAAGAACTCCTAAATCTAGACCAGTGATTCCCAAAGTGGGCGCTATCGCCCCCTAGTGGGTGCTGCAGCAACCCAGGGAGCAGTGATGGCCACAGGTGCATTTATCTTTCCGATTAATTGTTATTAAAATTTAAAAAAAATTAATTTCCGAGGGGCTAAGGAATATTTTTTCCGGAAAGGGGGCGGCAGGCTGAAAAAGTTTGGAAACCGCTGCTCTATAGCATGACTAAGTGGAATTTAGTAAGGACGCTCACAAAGGGGAGAAAAGGTGTCTAGGAACTATGAGCTTGTCTTTCGGTACACCATACGCTTTAAACCTGAGTCTAATTTCCCTGGGACTCTGCATGTATTTGTGGGGGGATATTCTCCCATTTTTAATTATATTGGGGGAAGGTTTTGTATGAATTATATGACCAAAGCAAATGCATGTATCTAAAAGATTATTAAGTTTGGCTGACGAATAGTTATCCCTGATAATTGGAGGGTGTCAGTGGGTGAAGAGCACACGGAGTGGAGGCTCATGGACTAGGAGGGGCATCTTCCCTTATCGCCACCCCTAGAGTCTAAAGGGAGGCACAGTAGCTGTTAGCTAAGCATTACACCTGCAAGTACGAATGAGGCTTGGGAGAAGAAGACCAGAGCCAGCATTTTTTAGCTCTCTTGAGTATCCCCACAGCTCTCTAAGGCAGAGACTGCAGGGATTGTTATTTCCATCTCATCGATGAGAACACGGATGCCTGGATTGATGGAGCCTCTCCCAATGTCACATACCTTGCATTAGGGGTGAGTTTCAAACACACGTTTCCACTTCAAAGCTCATGCTTCTCTGATGAACGGATCTCATGTGGCAATCACTTCCCACGTCCTAAGGGAACTTCTCTCCCCTGGCCCCTTTCTGTGTGGAGAAATGAAGCTCTGAATTGTGTCGATGAAAAAACCCTTCACGATTTGATAGTGGGAGAAAGGGAGTTCAGCAAGAGAAATAGAAGCAGTGCCAGCGCAGACCCTCTGGGAGTTATTACATCAACAAACAGCCAGCTCTTTAGAAAGGGTGTTAGGCAGCCAGAGAGGTGACGTGGGAAAGTGTCCACAGCAGCAGGCCTTGAAGATGAGAGTTTGGGCTCTTAAGAGAACAGATTTTTTTTTTGTTTTCTCCTTGCAGGAAGAACCTTGAACCCCAAATTGTAGACTCGGAATTGAGGGGAACTCTGAGGACATGGAGCTCTCTAGTACCCAGATCAAGGGACTCTTCTACATGACAAGGGGTCATGATGGGATCACAGATGTAGATCTGGAAGCATCCTTAGAAGGCACTGGGCCCAATTCTCTAATTTTACAGGTGAGGAAACTGAGGCCCAGAGGAGGAAGGGCTTTAAGTCACCCAAGTAGGAAGTATCCAAAGGTGGCAGGTTTGTAAAACTGCACACAACTGATGAAAAACCTTCAGGGCATCTCTATTGCCTTTAAGATATGTGATTCCAGACACAACACACATTCCTCAGCCTAGTATTTAAGGTGTTCGTTAGTCTAGCTCCATTTAGCTTTCCAGGCTTCCATCATATCATTCCTCTTCATGGCAGAGGCAGCTAGTGATATAGAGGTTAGAGTGCCACCTGTGTTCAAATGTAGTCTCAGACACTTATTAACTGTGTGACCCTGGGCAAGTCATTTAACCTATGTCTGTTTCAATTTCTTCAACTGTAAGATGGGGATCGTAATAGCACCTACCTGCCATGGTAGATGTGAGTACCACATGAAGTAATATTTTAATAGACTTAGCACAGTACCTGACATAGTGGATGCTTAATACATTTTGCTTGCTTGCTTCCTTCCTTCCTTCTTCTCTCCCTCCCTTCATTTCTTCCTTCCTCCTCTCTTCCTCCCTTCTCCCATTTCTTCTTTCCTCCCTCCCTTCCTTTTTTCTGTCTCTACATGTTTCTACTCTTCTCACTGACACTTCTTTGAATGTTGCAGGTTCAACAGTGAGAGTTTGGAGGCTACTTTTCTTCTTATGCCATTTCA
>NW_025353058.1:0-3185 GCF_016433145.1 Gracilinanus agilis
GGGAAATGTAGTTCCAAGTATCCCAAGTGATTTTAAATGACACATAACCCCCCTGAGATCTGTTGAAAAAGACTGGTCTTTTTCAGTGGATCTTAAACCAAAAGAAAAGAGGACAAAAGCTAGCTGCATTGACAAAAGCCAATTTTGGGGGCAGTACCCCACTGGCATAAGAGTGTCCATTCAAAATAAATGCATTCAATTCGTTCAACCCCCATAGTTCAGATCAACTGCGCCCCAAAGTTCAAATTTGGGTCTTCATGATCCAGTGAAGGCTCTTCAGGCATCTTTTGGTGCCTCCACCAAACAGGTTCGTCATCTGGATTCTGGGGAGATGGCAAAATCCTTATCCTGAAATTACTTTCAAAGAATTTAAACTTTACATTATAGATTACAAAACATACATTTTCTTCTGAGAATTAACATTACCCCCCTGAGTTTACTTCTAAAGGAGTAAAAATTGACTTGCAATATAGATTGTAGTTCAGACATTATGATTATAAAAACTTAACACATACCCCCCTGAGGAAAATTTTAAATGACACATAACTCCCCTGAAAAGGTCAGCCAAGGATGCATGGCTAAGTGAGTCACGGGGCTGCATGAAATCAATTGGCAAAAGAAATAATAAAAAAATAAAAAGAATAAAATTCAAAAAAAAAGAGAAAAAATTAACTTGTGAATGAAATGTAAAATGTGCAAAAAATGTAGGGGAAATAAACAGGCCTTTGATTCAAGGCAAAGCGATTTAAGCAGTATGCTATAACCCATTTAGGGCCAGGACTACAGAAAAATTGCCATTTACTCTCTATATATAGAGGAATAAGGGAAATGCTTTTCTTTGATCCGATTTTTCCCTGCACCTTCTCAGGGAAAGAGCCATTAAATGATAGCCAATCTTAGGTGCTTCACTAGGAATTTAAGTTGAGGGGACCCACGTCCTCTAAAGTTTTAGAAAAGACTGGGACTCTAGGACTCAAACCCCAATTTCCAAGCCCTAAAGTATTGGCATAGAACTCTGTAATCCATGCATATCTTTTAGTCAAGTCTCTGACCATGTGGCTCGGCACTTCTCCTGGAATCAGAGAGGCATTAAATCACAATCCCATAGTCTCAGGCTCAGGCTCAGGTATTTGCATTGAGCTTATTTCGCTGTAGAATCAAAAAAAAAGGATAAATAATGATTATATATGTACTTCCAGTACAAGATGAGAAAAAGGGAAAAATCAATTGCTCTAATTAAAAAAATGTTTTAAAAAATCAAATATATATATATACAGCTTAGAACTAGAAGGGTTTTGTTACCCAAAAATGAGATTTTCTGTGAGAGAAAGTGGGTTTTACAAAATAGCAGATTCACAATGCACATTCAAATAGAGTACCATATTTCTAATAACACATTTTAAAACAATAAACAATGATGTTCAAAAAATCATATACTTGTGTAAGGAATAAAATTTAGGTATTTATAGGTATATATTAAAATATGTGGCCGCCAGGAATCAACAATTAGGTTGATTCCGTAATTAAATCAGACCCAAGTCAGCATCGGGTTGAAGAGTTTATTTACAATCAGGTAGGTAAAAGTAGGAATAAATAGAAAAAGGAGAGGCTAGTCCAGGCCAAAGGCCTGGACGGAGGGAGAAGGTTAGAAGGCTAAATAAATGAAGCTGTAAGCCACAGGGCCCAACAGCCAGATAGGCAGAGTTTAGAATTGGCCCTGCAAGGCCAAGGAAGCCAGCCTAACTTACCCACGTGACAATACAGAGTGTAAGCTGTCTGTGGTCTCAGGAGATGCTTCTTCTTCCAGTTCGAGACGGCAACTGCCCCCACAGGAAGTTCACTAACTTACTTAAAGAGATCGTGTCTTTCATCACTTCCTGTGGTCCACCTCTAATTCAAATGGACAAATGGCAGTTTCTACATTGATTTGGACTGCCCAAAGGGCAGTCCCTTATTCTTGATTTGTTACTTATTGTCACGTGTGGGTAACTCGTCTCCCCTCCCCACTAAGGGAGGTGGGAGTGACATCATTAGCACACCTGGGTTGAGTAGATTTTTGACTATTAATGGGATCGAGCTAATTCTATTTACACACTTGTTCCAACTTTTAAACCTTGGCTAAGGGATTTTCAACAAATTCTGTTACTGCTTCCATATAAAAACCCGATATTAAAAAAAAACCTTCTGGTCTAAATTATCCTCAAGAATTCTAGACCCTTCTGATAAAAGAGGCTAAAACATAGACTAATATATAAAAAAAAATATAAGACAACAATTCTTCACAATAAAATATATAAAGCTTATCCTTTAAGACAACAATTCTTTAAAATAAATACATAAAGTTTTTTTTCCGGGTTAAGATGGCGGCATAGTAAGAAGCAACTCTTAACCTCTCCTGACCGAAACACACAAAACTCCTCAAGGGGACATAAAAACAAGTCCAGACGAACGGAGGAACCCCCACAACAGGGCACAGCGTGGAAGGTACGTGGAATCGAGGCATTTCCATGCTATAAAGGGGTGAAACAGCCCTCACGAAATCGTGGGCTGAGCAACCACCCCACCGCCACCCCCTCCACACACATCTATAGCTCCGAAGCCAGCTAAAAAGAAATAGAGCAAGTTTGGGGCACCCATCGAGTCATTGGCAGCTCCGGGGCCTGTTCCTGAGAGCAGCAAGTCTTAGGACCCCATTAAGCCAAAAAACGCAGGCGAAATCTGAGCGCGGGAGCAGGACGCAGGGCGCAGAGTGCACGCTGAGAGCGCAGGCACTGTGGAGGCGTGGGTAGAGGCAGACACAGCCAGGAACTAAAGCCTAAGTGGGGAACCAGTGTGGAAGGGTATACAACTGTGGAAGCAGCGCCCTGAGACTTGTAAAGAAACCTCCAGCAGAGGATCAAGCAAGGGGGTCCAACAGGGGGCTTGACCATGGACAGACACTGAGCGCGAGGATAAATCTGAGAAGCTGCTGGGCTAACGATGCCTACTCAGTCTCAGGAAGTTCAGAAGAGAAAGAATAATAATAAGAAAAAGAAGTCTTTAACACTCGACAACTTTTACACAGAGAAAATTCAGACAACCGAGCAAACAGAGGAGGAGAACAAACAAGCATCCGGACCCTCCTCAAATAAGGAAAACGGGTCACAAGCTATGGAAGAGTTCAAAACTGAGATTTTGAGGAAAAC
>NW_025353059.1:0-7354 GCF_016433145.1 Gracilinanus agilis
TTCTCTTCCATCTTAGAATCAACACTGTGTATTGGTTCCAAGGCAGACAAGCAATTAGGACTAGAAATGTCTGAGGTCACATTGGAACTTAAGACCTCCCATCTCTAGGCCTGGCTCTCAGTTCACTGATTCCCCCCATTAATACCAGTCTTGCCCATCTTCCAGTGAGATAGTATAGTCCGTTGGTCTGTGGGTTCTAGCTTAGCAGTTAGAATTGGGCTGCAGTGACCTAGGCTTGAAGCCTTGCTTCGTGGCAGGACAATAATCCAGGCTGGCATTCCTCGTGGGAGCCGTAGGCTGAGCTGAGGGTCTTTAATGCTCACCCCTGTCACTCCTAGCCTAGCTGAGTGCAGGCCATGCTCTTTTGCCATGCATCCCCTTCCCTCTCCTCTCCTTTGTGTTCAGATGGCAATGGTGGTTTGTACCGAGCCCTGGTGGACAATGGGATTTTGGGGGACATGGAGCGCCGTGGAGTACAGTACGTCCACGTGTACTGTGTGGATAACATCCTCGTTAAAATGGCGGACCCTGTCTTCATTGGCTTCTGTGTGCTGAAGGGTGCAGATTGTGGGGCCAAGGTCAGCACCCTCTTTCTCTCCCTGCACCCCCCCCCCGACCCCCACAAGCCATATCTGGATCTTGATTGAACCCGGGCCCTAACTCTGGTTCCTGGACCATTCTTAGGGAATCATGACACTAAGAGATCATCTATTCCAGCCCAAAGAAATTAATAGGAACTTGCCTAAGGTGATACAGAGCTGGATAGAGTAAGGATTTGAACCCAGATCCTCTGGCTCTTAAGTCCAGAATTATTTCTTACATTGCATTCTAGTTCCTTTCCCCTGATCTTTTGATTTTCTTACTGTCACAATAGTTTAGCATTTGGGAGGGACCGTGATCCCCTGGGAGTAGCCTCTGGGTGCCATGGGGATACAGAGAAGGGGCTCCCATTGCCCACTGGTCTCTAGGGATAATTGGCTTCCTGAATCCTGTCCTCTTTTCCTTATAATTTGTCTTCAGGTCGTGGAGAAGGCCTACCCCACAGAGCCTGTGGGTGTGGTGTGCCAGGTGGATGGCATTTACCAGGTGGTGGAATACAGTGAGGTGGGCCTGGACACGGTGCAGCGCCGGGATGAGAGCGGGAATCTGGTCTTCAACGCAGGCAACATATGCAACCACTTCTTTACCCGGAGCTTCCTGCAGACTGTTACTCGGTGAATCTTACTTCCTCACACCAGGGGTCACTGACTTGGGCCTCGAAGGCTCCCTGTGGATAGCTTCTCTATCAAAATGACTGCCTGCCTGACTGTCCTCTCTGGCTCCTGTGTGCTACAGGATATGGAATCCAGAATCTGTCAATAAACATTTATTAAGGACCTTTTGTGGGTGTTAGGCACCGTCCTAAACATTGTAGATACAAAGAAAGGCAAAAGACAGTCCCTGCTCTCCAGGACCTCAAAGTCTAATGGAGATAATGTGCAAGTAATTATGTACAAACAAGCTATCAGGATAAATTGGGAATAATCAACAGAGGAAAGGTGCTAGACAATAAGGGGTGGTGGTGGTGAGAAAGGCTTGCTATAGAAAATAGGATTTTAGCTGGAACTTAAAGGAAGCCAGGAGGCACAGGTGAGAAAGTAGAATGTTCCAGGTATTAGGATGGCCAGAGAAAATGCCTGGAGTGTGGAGATGGAGCATCTTGTGCAAGGAACAAGAAGGGGCCAGTGTTACTAGTTTACAAAAAGTGTGAGAGGTTGTAAGAAGACTGGAAAGAGATGAAGGGTTTCGTATTTAATCTTGGAGGTGATAGGGGGCCACTGGAGTTTGTCGTAAGGGGTGCAAAGGGTCAGGATGTGGTATATGTGAGGTGGCCAGATTTGGGCTTTTGGATCACCTTGATAGCTGAACAGAAGAGGGACTGGAGTAGGGTGAGACTTGTGGCAGGCAGACCAACAAGCAGGTTATGGCAGTGGTCCAGTTGTGAGGGAACAAGGACCTGCATCAGAATGGTGGTAGTATCAGAGGTGAGAAGGAGGCACGCAGGGGAGAAGTTATTAAAGTAGAAATGACAAGCTTTTGCAACAGATTAAATATGGGAGGTGAGAGAAGAGTGGAAGATGACACCTAGGTTGTAAGCCCCAGTGACCAGGAATATGGCAATACCCTTAATAATAATAGGGAAAATGGGACTAAGAGAGGGTTTTGGAGAAAAGAGAATGTTTTTGACACTTCTCGGACATGTTGAGTTTAGGATATCTATGGGAAATTCAGTTTGCAAGGTATAATAGGCAGCTGGAAATACCAGATTGGAAATCAGCATTGGAGTTAGAGCTAGATAAATAGATCTGAGGATTATCAGCATAGATATGATAGTTGAATCCACAAGAGTTGATGAAATTGCTATGTAAAATAGTAAGAGTTGGAGGACAGAACCAGGTGGGATACCCACCATTGGTGGGTGTGACTTGCATGAAGATACAGCAAAGAAGACCGAAAAGTTGTGGTCAGACACTCTAGTATCTAAGAAGAAAGTGAAAAAAGAGGAAGTGGAGGCACCTCTTATATATAGACGGCCTTCTTAAGGAAGTTCGATTCAGTATCCCAAAGCCCAGTTCTTTCCCAATGCTTTGTCTAGACCTGTATCTAACCTGAACCCTAATAAATCCTTCTGCTTAAACCAACCAAAAAAATTTTAGGAACTACTGTTAATTGTCTCTCTGTTGAATTCCTACAGAGAATACCTTGAGTGACCTTTCTAGTATTTCTCTCTAATGGAATTATTCCAATACCCATTATGGGTAGCATCCTTTTAGCCCTCAGGTTCTTAATCCCTTTTCTACCATCTATAATAGGTATCTTCATGCAACTCAACATCATCCCCCTCCATAGAAACTTTCCTAACTTTCCCCCTCCATTAGTAAATGTTGTTATTCAGCCCTGTCCCACTCTTTGTGATCCCATTTAGGGTTGCTATTTCCTTTTTCAGCCCATTTTACAGATAAGGAAACTGAGGTAAACAGGGTGAAGTGACTTGCCCAGGGTCACATAACTAGGCTAGATTTGAACTAGGGAAGATAATTGACTCCAGACTCAGAATTCTATCCACTGTGCCACCTAGCTGTCCATTGTTGATTATCATCTCTAAGCTTTCCTATAGCCCTTTGTTTTTTTAACTATCTAATTGGCTTAAAATAGTGCTTATATAAGGTGATATTCTTGCTATTTTCTTATCACTTTATTAGATTATGGGCAGGGACTAATTCTTACCTAACATTTTTATCTCCCTATCATCTAAAACAATACTCAGTACACTGTAATGCCTATTAAATGTGTGTTATGCTGTATATTGGGGAGATATTCCCTTGAGGTTCTTGGACTTCCTCTTTGTCTTTCCCTGACCTTTGCCTGAGTAAATAGATTGGTAAGGAAGAGAAAAGTGCTGGGGACAATTTCACCTTTTTGGATGGAATGATGAAGGGGTGGGGTAGGAATTTAGGTATTGGTACCTTTCACTTCCTCCCTTCCCTCCAGCCATCCCCAAAATTCAGATACAGGATCACTTCTCTTGGAATCTTAAGGAAGATGCTAAAGGGGCTTTGGAGAGAGAGTAGGAAGGTCTCTTTCCCTACTCCATATCTTCAGAAGGATTGGAGTAGGATTTTCTTGTCTATTTGACTGTAATAAGTAAATCCTACTTCTCAGGCTGGCAGAATGTGAATCGTCTGAAAAATGTGCCAGGTCTCTCTGTCTGTTTGCAAACTGGAGAAACACTTCCCAGGTCTTTCTCTTCTCTTACACTGACCTGGGGTCCAATATCTGTAATCACTAGTATTAGATCCAAGCTATCTTCAATTTAAGCCCATCAGGATGAGAAGGAAGGCTTCAGATTTATGTTCATTTTTTACCTGCTGATGGGAGCATTGCCCCCACCGGTTAGGCCTCACGTCTGCTGTGCCTGCTCTGCCCATGGTAGGGCCAAGAGCTCTTGGGGAGATTTTGGGAGGCTGCTTTCCCAGGCTCTTCCCTAGCCTGTGGTTACCTTATTGAGGATGACTCTGGAAAGAAACGACTTGATTAATTTTTCCCTTTCTCCTCTGCCCCCTACAGGGAATTTGAGCCTTTACTGAAGTCACATGTTGCCATCAAGAAGGTCCCTTTTGTGGATGAGGATGGAAATCTGGTAAAGCCTCTCAAGCCAAATGGAATAAAGATGGAGAAGTTCGTGTTTGATGTGTTCCAGTTCTCAAAGTTAGTGGCAGAAATGAATTTTTTCCCTTCTCAGCCTCCCACCCCCTGATTGTCTCTCCCTTGGTTGGGTTAAAGTTTCCATAACATGGAACTTCCCAGAACACTAGGAAATTTGGAGTCATTGTGTGCGTTTTGTATTGGGAGAGAGAGGTGAGAGTGGAGACTTATGATGCAGTGGAAAGACCATTGGATTTGAAGTCAGAGGCCCTGAGTTCAAATATCACCTCTACCACGTGTCACCTGTGTGGCTGAAGACAGTAATTTCTCTGGGCCTCAGTTTCCTTTATTTGTAAGATGAACAAATTGGACTAGATGAACTCTAAGCTTTCTTCCAGCTCTAAAATGAATAGCTTATGTCTCCTGGTAGCAGGTTCCCAGGCTGAGATCAGGTAAGTTCACCATATCCAGTCTTCTCATTAAGGAATCAGTGTAGACACCACATCCAATGTGGAAAAGCTTCACATTTCTCCAAAGGCATGAAGGGGACAGAGGGAGCTGGAACATTAAGAGCAGTGGGGAGATCGTGATAAATAAGTAGCATCGGATCCCAAGGGTGGGCAGCTGTTTTTAAGGAGAGAGGATGTGAGTGCCAGTGAGTAAAAGTGGCATTCTGCCCATCAGAGTCATAAATAGAAGCTGCAGGTGTTTCAAATAGCCTTGTGCTCTCCTCTTCTCCTTTTCTGATTTTACACACCTGGTGATTTTTATTTTTCTTTATTATTTTTAGAGAGTGGGGGGTAGAATCCTAAAACCTCCACTTCTGGGTTAAACCCACTCAAAACCACAGTATCCTTTCAGCATCCCCTCCTTGCCCATTCCCCCAGGACACCTCCCACAACAGGGGCTTCATTTGATGCCATTTCTTTTGCCACTAGAAACTTTGTTGCCTTTGAAGTCCTGAGAGAAGAGGAATTCTCTCCCTTAAAAAATGCAGACACCGCGAACAAAGACAGCCCCACCACTGCCCGGCAGGCCCTCCTAGCTCAGCACTACCGTTGGGCCGTGCGGGCTGGTGCCCACTTCTTAGATGAAAATGGAGTCAGGATTCCAGAGCAGCCCAGGTAAGCATTTGGTGAGAGCAGCCCCACAAAGGCTAGAGATTCCTTTCCCAACTTCCTCACCCCAGTGTGTCCTCTTCCTACTCCAGTGCTCCCCCTACCGATTTCCTCCATCCTATCCAATTCAGCAAACATGAAGTAAGGGCCTGTTATGTGCAAAGGAAATACGAAGTCAAAAATGAAGCAGTCCAGGTCCTCAGAAAGCTTACACTCTCCCGGGGAAGGGGAGGGGAGAGGAGGGGAGATCCTTTATGCATACACATAAATATAATCCAGGCTAAGGAGCAAAGGGGACAAAGGAAAGAGGGCAAATCATTCTTGGGTTTGTCCTGCTTGTCTTCTTTGCTTGTTCATCCTCCTCAGCCTCCTCCTCGCCATGAGGGTCTCCCAAGATTCTTCCCACTACCCTCTTCTCTTTTTTTCTCTTGCATCTTCTTGATGATCTCATTTGCTTCCATGGAGGTTCAGTGATGATCCCTACCCAAATGATTCCCAAATCAAGAGAACCTCTCCCCATGACTTCAATCTGGAGTTCCTGATTACTTGCTGGACATCTTAAACCTGGATGTCCAAATGTGATAGGTTTAGCTACTCTCAGCATTGCAAAGATCCAGGACCATTCTGAGGGACAAAGAAAGCTATCCAGCTCCAGAGAAAGAACGGTTAAAGTCAGAATGCAGATGAAAGCATATAATTTTTTCACTTGTTTATTTGGATTTTGGTTTGGGGGTTTTGCTTTTACAAGATTATTCACTTACAGGGGGCAGCTGGGTGGCTCAATGGATTGAGAGTCAGGCCCAGAGAGGGGAGATCCTGGGTTCAAATCTATCCTCAGACACTTCCCAGCTATGTGACCCTGGGCAAATCACTTAACCCCCCCATTGCCTAGCCCTTACCACTCTTCTGCCTTGGAACCAATACATAGTATTCATTCCAAGACGGAAGGTAAGAGTTTTATTTTTTTTTTTAAAAAAGATTGCTCACAAAAATGAACAATATGGGAAAAAACAAAATAAAATAAAAAACCTAGATGTCCCACCCACATCTCAAAGTCAGCATGTCCAAAATGGAACCTATCGTACCCCCTCCCCACCAAGGTCTTCCCTTTGTCTAAACCTCCTCTCCCCTCCACCCCCCCACAATAGGGCTACTATTTTCGTCATCCCAGACCCTTCCTTTCACCATTCCTTACTCAATCAGGAGTTTAGTTCTGTTCGTTCTATTATTGTATCTCCTACTGTCTTCTCTCATAGGGCCACTACCCTAGTTCAGGCCCTTATCACCTCTCACCTGGCCTATAATAGTCTCCTATTAAGGAGTAGTTTCCCTAATTCTCATCTCTTCCCTACATAGCTACAAATAACCTTCCTCCCTTTGAAAACTTTTCCACAGATACCTTTCTTCCCTAGAAAAAAATTCAGCTCCACAGCCTGACATTTAAGACCTACTTTAACAGCCTTATTTCACATTTCTTCCCTTCATGTACTTTATGTTCTAGCCAAACTTGACTACTAATAGAAAATTCCTTGAGGGCAGAGCAGGGACTGTTGCATTTTCATCTTTATATTCTTAGGGTCTAGCATAGTTCCTCGGGCATGCAGGGCTTAATAAACCTTTGTTGAATTGAATTCAATTCAATTCACCTCTCTCATTGAGTTGAAAGAGCCCTAGCAGCTGGTAGAATAGGGAAATCTCAGCAGAGGCTGGCGGCACCTGGAGTCAAGCTTGAATCAATATAAAGACTTAGCAGAGGGGAGTTGAGGAGGCAGTATGTTTCAGGCATAAGGGACCGCTTAAGCTTTGAGAGATAGAAAGCAGCATTTTGAATTCACACAGATAAATAGAATGTAAGGTAGAATGTGACATTTAAGACAAAATGCTCTAATAACATTTGAGGAAGGAAACAAGACTTTCAGCTGGGGAACGAGTTAGGGAATGTTTTATGGAGGAAGTGGCATCTGAACTAAACACTGAAGGGCAGAGAAGGATTTAAAGCAGGTCTTTTTTTAAATTGAAAAATGTTAATTAATTAATTAATTAGCCCCCCC
>NW_025353060.1:0-1480 GCF_016433145.1 Gracilinanus agilis
CCCCCTTTCTCCCTCCCTGCCAAAACTTTATTTTTCTACAGTAATACTTTAGTTATCTCATGCCATTACCAATGAAGCTGGAGACTTTTCTAGAGTTTTTTTTTTCTTAATGAAAAGCTATTTAAAATTTGCCTTATTATTCTTTTGCCTTCTTAGTTTAATCATAGTTTAGTATTTTCTTAATGTTTCAAGATCATTATTGTGAATATCAGCTCTTATTCTGTGCTATAAATATAGCTGTAGATTTAGATTCAAATACCAGTGGATAAAGGATTTATTGAGGAGAGATCCTAGAACACGGGCTGTTGAAATGTTTCTTTCGGTTTTTTCTTTTTGTTCACTTGTTTTCGTGAAGGATATAAATAAAGCTATTCCTGGTTTGGAACCTTTTCAGAAGTTGGAATTTAGTAACATTTGTATATTTCCTTTTGAGAAAAAAAATTAGGTTAATATCACTCCTGCATAATTTTTACTCTGTATAGTTTCTTTGAAACATGGCTGCTCGTAAAACTATCTGGCTTGTCTATGTTAAAGTTAGAAGCAAAGTAATATGAGTCTTCTAAAACATTTTCTTAAACAACCCAAAAGCTAGTATGTATATAGTGCTCTAGTGTTTAGGAAGCACATATTATTAATACATTTTACATATTACTTATTGTACTCATTAGTGCAGTAAATAGCAAGAGAGAGAAAATTGTCTTCACTACTCTGTGCTGGCTCGAATAGTTTCTCTCCTCTTTTTATTACCTATGTTTCCCTTCCATAGGGCCAGTTCTGGTGTTTTTCAACCATACAGAATAACATTGTATTTGTGAACTGAGGCTTATCCCAAACCAAAGATTTTGAAAACCTAAGTTAAAAATTAAAAAAAAAATAAAAATATAAAAATCTCACCTACAATTTCAATTTTTTACCGAATCTTGAGTGACCATTCAATGTAAATTCTGTGTATTTATCCACATATGTATGTGTGTGTGTGCAGATTATTGGATTATCAGATTGAAATAGCTATGTCTTAACTCATATTTATAACAAGAATGGTAACAATTGCTATTTATTTATTCAGTTTTTTCAGCTGTGTCCAGTTTTTTGTGACGGGGTAGACCTTTGCCCATGGGATTTTCTTGGCAAAAATACTGGAGTGGTTTGCCATTATCCTTTCCAGTGAATCACATTCTGTCAGAACTCTCCACTGTGACCTATTCATCTTGGGTAACCCTGCACAGCATGGCTCATAGTTTCACTGAACTATGCAGTTCCCTCTGCCATGATGAGGCTGTGATCCATAGGCAAAGAGTGGTTAAGTGACTTTCCCAAGGTCGCATAGTTAGGATGTTTCAGAGGCTGGATTTGAAAACCTACAGGCACTTTAAAGACTAAATGAGACAAAGTATATAAAGTGTTTATTTTTGCATTTGTGTGAAGGACTTATTTTTGCTCTAAGTTATCAACTATATATATATATATATATACATATATA
>NW_025353061.1:0-5644 GCF_016433145.1 Gracilinanus agilis
CCTTTTCTCTTCTTCCTTCTTCTTCTTTCTTCTCCCAGGTTATATATTTCCTAGATATCTTAAATACCTCCTTTTGCTTCTTTCAAGTCCTAGCTAAAATCCCACTGTCTACCAGAAGCCTTTCCCAATTCCCTTAATGCCTTTCCTCTGCTGATCATTGTTTGAACATTGTTTGCTCATTGCCTTCCTCATTAGAATGTGAGCTCCTTGGGAACAGGGACTATCTTTTGCCTTTCTTTGTATCATAACACTTACTATACTGCCTACCTAGCACATAGTAGGTGGTTAATAAATGGTCATTGACCTGACTTGCATCTAAATTATTGTGGTACTATAGTGTAACTTACTTTTGGCCATGATATATTTTTCCATTTTTGCCAAATTTTAACTCTATCTTTTCAAAAATTTTATTTTGTGGAAATGATGGTATTTCATGAACTCTTAGCCATATAGTGTCATTGGAAAAACATAAGCATTTTTTAAAAATGGACTTTTGTAATAGGTAACTGCCCAAGTCTATTAAAAGTATTCTGTGGTTTCTCAAATGCAATGCATCCAGCTCTTTTTTTCTGATTAAATTCTGGATCCAGCTTATTGATTTAGGGTCCTGTCTATGGAACATATAGATAAAGAGATATATTTATATATATACACTGTCTTGAAGGGGTTTGAATCTTTGTTAGGCTGGTTTCTTTTGAGGGGTCCTGGATCTCAATGGTGAGGCTACTCTTGAAAATAAGAATCTCTTCCTTTCATAAAGTTTTTTGAAAGGCCAGAGCCAAATAGATGTCAGGTACATCTAGCAACTGCTATTATCTAATGATATTTATTATCTATTCTTCTAAATGAGCCAAAGTCCATAATTTTAACCTTTGTTTGTGTGCTTCTACATTTGGCTTATTTTGTAGGTTAGAAAATGTACCAAATCCATCTCAGAGATATAGGGAAGTATGAGGAGGACATAGCAAGAGGAATTAGGGTATTTCTCCATGGGGAAAAACATTGGTCACACATGTATAACACTAAAAGAAAACAATGAAAGTAACTGTTACAAAATCTATTTAACAATTCACATTTAGTCATCAAGAAACAGGAGCTGAATCTTGCAGAAATAATGACACAAAACTTTTCTTGGGGGATATTCCAAATAATAATGGGTTTGCCAGTGATAAAGAGAACCTCGTGTAGTGTGAATTAGTCCAGGTGAAGAGCAGAGAGAAAACCTGAAGTTACAGTGAGTCAGATTGATTTGGTGACCAGAAACCACTTGACATATTCTGGTTTTGTGATCCTGGAGAAGTTGCTTTATTTTTTAGTGCCAGAGGCAATTTCTAAAGACCATAAGCTGACCCTTCCTACTTTTTGCAGATGTATAAATAGAGAGCCAAAGAGGTTAGAGTGAATAGTCCAAAGTCATATAGTTTACTAGTGACAGAACTAGAAGGATGAATTTTTTTTTATTTAAAAAGTTTTTAGTCTTCCATCTTGCCTTCCTCCACCCATAGTCCATCATATTTTTTTAATAGTTCTAATTGTTAAAGCATTTTCCCTCATGCCAAGTAAAAAAAAATCTGTCTCAAGGTAGCTAAGTAGTTCAGTGGATAAAAAGCCAGGTCTGGACATAGAAGGTCCTGGGTTCAAATCTGACCTGAGATACTTCCTAGTTATGTGACCCTCGGCAAGTCACTTAACCCCAATTGCCTAGCCCTTTTTTGCTCTTCTGCCTTGGAACCAATAGTTGGTATTGATTCTAAGATGGAAGGTAAGGGTTTAAAAAAGCTCTCTCTCTCTCTTTACAGCTTTGGTACATGTCCCAGAGAGCTGCCCTCTGGGACAAAGCAAAATCAATTTGATCCCTCATCAATGGGAGATATATTTCAAATAAATACAGCTTATGTCCTGCAAAAGTCTTCTCAAATGAAATGTCTCTGGTCCTTACAACCATTTCTCAAACAGTTTCGAGGCTTCCTACCATCCTAGATATACTTTCAGCTTAGCAATGCCCATCCCAAAATCAGAAAAAAATCAGAACTAGATAGAATAACTCCAGTTGTCATCTTAGCAGGGAAGAAAATGGAGGAACGATTACTTTTCTCGTTCTAGATACTTCACCTCTTTTAGTGGCGAGATCTATTATATAAGCACCTCCCAGTGTTAACATACCAAACTTGCAATCCATTAAGCATCTCAAATCCTTTTCAACTGGCCAAATGTCTTGTACTTGTAAAGTAGCAGTGTTCAGATTTGAACTCTGCTCCTCTAATCCCAAATCCAGTGCTTTTCCCATGATACAACATTAAGCAATCAATATCTCCCAGTGGTCCAGAGTCTGATATTTTTATGTTTGACACTTTCTTCCATCTCTGATCCACAGCCTGTAGGGCTTGACTAGTTTACAAGGCTAGATTTGGGGTTAACCTTCCTCTGCCATTCCCTTCTTGTTTGCATCGTTCACTTTTCAATTCTAATGAGTTTCCTGGCAGAGCTATGGCTCGGAAGAGGGCCAAAGCAGTCCATCAGGAAACCCTGCCTCAGATAGGTTTCATTGAAGGAACAGAATGAATGAGTTTCATACATGTGTTCATTTTATCCCCCTGCCTGTTTCCAATTTGGTGGCTGGCTGCCACCTCTTCTAGGACAGATGTAGGGGGGGGGGGAATTATGAGCATGAGCCTGTTTTTCATTGTTTGGGATATGAGGAGGTAATTGTTAATTTGGAGGTTAAAAAAATCAAGTTTTAATATTTCTTCAAGAGATTATTTTTCTCCTCCTCCTTATTTTCTAGCCAAAACTGCATAGATGCCTATCCCACTTTCCTTGTCATGCTTTGGAGCGCGGGACTACTTTGCAGCCAAGGTAATCTTTACCTTTTGGATTTATTTCTCTTTTGTTGTTTGTGTCTACTGCTCCACAATTTCAGAGCTGAGGACTCCCTCCTGAGACCCTTTGCCAGACCTCCGGCTCTGATCTTTGAAGCCCTCTCGGGGCTGAGAACACTTGGAGGTCATGCATCCAGGCATTTTCTACTGGAGAAGGGAGGAGGGGCTGATAATGCATCACTAACGCTTGCTCCCAGATGGCTGGTTGAGAGCTGCCGGCCGACAAGGATGGTTTAAGGCTAAATGTGACTCAGAATCCATAAGCAGAGTTAGCTCAGATACAAGGGCATTATAAATGAGAGCGCCTGAGGGATGCAGTCCGGGGCTGCTGTCGCTCGGTTCTTCTGTTAATAAGTTTCCAGCTGTTTCCCTTCTCCAGGCATATGTACGCCAGTGATATGGGCTTGTCCTACCGCACAACATCCTTTCTCCAGTTTATCAGCAGCTCCCAGTTTTGACTCCACTAAGCTGGAGGAACAGAGCAACTATATAATGAGTTGATTTAAAATTAAATGGAAACCAGAGCTGTTCTTTTGATTCCTTTCCAAGATTACAACATCTGATAGACTTGTTAAGGAGCAAAACCTCATCTGGCTGAGGTTTTGGTACAAGCTTTAGTTGGACGATCAAGCCAAGTGATGGCTGTATGTACCTGCCCCCTAGTGGTACTTAAAGAAAAAGTCTAAAGGACTCTGGGTACCATTTCATTGATTTCCATCCAACTCTCATGAGGTCGCTGGTAGGACCTCCTAGACTGCTCCCATTTCCCACTCTGAGATGGGTCCCCTGGCTAACATCGCAGGACAAGTGGTGACCTGGCTGAAAATGAGGAGTCCCGACTCCCCTTCTTTTTCAGGTTATTCCTGGCTAGGAGCTTAAGCCAAAGTAAGTCTAAATGAAAGAATCATTGAGATAGAAGAAGATCCTTTGGCACACTAGATAGAATCCCTGAAATGAGACTATGAGAGGACAAGACAAAAATTTGTACAATATGGGAAGGCATGGATGGGTTGGAATTTGTATGATTAGAGGGAGCATGGAAATATTGGAGATACAAAAGAGGGAGTTGTCAAAGTTGGTGGACTAGTAATACTCATATCGCATCCAAACAGGGCTCCTGTTATTATAATTCTCTTTGAATATTTGAAGGTATGCCATATGGAAGAAAGAGTTAGGCTTGTTATACTTGGTTCCGGAAGGCAGAGCTAGACCCAATGGGCGAATGTTACAGAGAATCATATTTTAGCTCAATATGAGGGGAAAAATTTCCTAACAATTAGAACCGTCTGAAAGTGGAACAAGCAGGAACAATGAGGTAACACAGAGGATAGAACTGCAGGCCTGGAGTTGGGAGGTCCTGGGTTCAAATCCAGCCTCAGACACTTCCTAGCTGTGTGACCTGTGTGGGCAAATCACTTAACCCCAATTACCTTGTTCTTATTGCGCTTCTGCCTTAGAATCCATACAAATTCTAAGAAAGAAAGTAAGGGTTAAAAAAAAACTGTCCTAGGACAATCACTGGAGGTCAAGTGGGGGTTAAAAGAATTCATCTGGGTTGTCACCCAGCAGAATCACACCTAGAGCTGGAGTTGGGCTCTTTTGACTTTTGGAATTATCTTCCAAATTGAGAAGATGGAGAATCTATGTTTACTGGAGAAACAGTGCTCTGTTCAATAAGCCTTGCCCTGTAGTATAGCTTATATTTCTTATGTTATATATGAGCGCTTTAAAGTGCTTTAAAAATCTTAAAATACTATATGCACATGGACTAGTATTTTTATGGAATTTTAAATATGAAAAAAACCTCAGCAGTCAAGTTGAAAACTCCTCATTCCATTCTTTGATCAGTTTCTTAACATGTTGGGTGAGGCTACTTGTAACATCTTCTTTCCTAAAGGTCTTCATAGTCCATCTAGGATAGTTTGGTGATTTGGATGTCACCTAAGAATCAGGGTGATAGTCACTAGAGCCCCCAAGGTTCTCATTTGCAGTAGTATAACTTGCTTCTGCAACACACATTTCAACAGAGACATGTTTTCCAAGGTTCTTGTCCGTTGCACTGTGACATTGATTTTTTTGTGTTAACAGGGCACCTCTCCTCCCAGGATTAGCTCAAAGGATTTGACAAAAGAGTGTTTCCTAACATGGTGCTTTTTTCTTTCTTTCTTCATTTAGTTCCTGCTGCCTTTGCTGGATTGATGTACCTGTTTGTGAGGCAGAAATACTTTGTAGGCTATTTAGGAGAGAGGACACAGAGGTGAGTCTTTAGAATTGACTAGGAGACACCAGAGTGATTAATTTTGGACTGATGATAATTCAGAAAAGTTCTCAACTGGGTCCATCGTCCTATCTAGGATCTGAAAACACATGAATAGTATGTTTGAATAGCATTATTGTTTCTAAAATCTTCAAACCCTTATTAATCATCTATTTGGTGCTAATAGGGAAGTAGAGGCGGTTAAGTAGTAGTAGCACACTGCATAAAGTGATGGACCTGGGGTTAGGAAGACCTAAGTTCAAACCTGACACCTGCCAGCTGTGCAATCCTGTGCCAGTCGCTTAACTTCTGTCTACCTCAGTTTTCTCAACTGTAAAATGAGGACAATAACAACATCCACTTTGCTGGGTCGTCATGAGTATCAAATGAGATTATATTTGTAAAGCTCTTAGCACAGTGCCTGGAACATAAGAAGTGCTTAATAAATTCTTTCCTTCCTTCCTTCCTTCCTTCCTTCCTTCCTTCCTTCCTTCCTTCCTTCCTTCCT
>NW_025353062.1:0-5825 GCF_016433145.1 Gracilinanus agilis
ATATGTATATATATATACATATATAATAAGAGATTTCAAAGATGTTTGTCTTTATGATAACAACATTATAAAGACAAACAACTTTGAAAGCTCTTATTAACACAATAACCAACCATAATTCCAGAACTCATGATAAAATATGCTACCCACCTCCAGACAGAAAGATGATGTGGCCAGGGTGCAGACAGACATTTTTAGGGAGTAGGAACATAGCCAATGGGAGAATGTATTGATCATATATATTTGTAACAGGTTTTGCTTTGTGTACTTGCTCAGGGTGGGGGAAGAGATGGGAATACAAAAGGCATAGAATATTAAACTAAAAATAAGAAAAAATTGAAGTTTGTTTTTTTTTTTAAAGTAAGCTTCCAGCTACTTTGACTCTCGAGGAGGAGTGACAAGTAGTTCTCCATTGAGAAATGGATGGAAGGGCCATCTTTCCCATGTTGATATCCAGGCTTGAAGGCAACCTTGTGACAGCAAGAGTTCCAAAGTCCACTGGTTACAGCTAATTGGCAGCAGGGAGAGTTTCTGCATCTGAAAAGATAATACCAACAAGAGTCAAAACCCAAACCTTGCCCTGGCTTGCTAGAAGACACAGACTTGGAGGGAATTATTTGTGTAATGCAAAGCTGAGGTGAAGTATAAATGCTGTATTTATAAATAAGCACTGTATATGTTATATGTAACTATATATAATATATAATTATATAAATAAATAAATGAGTACTAATTTAACACTATTGCAAAATAGTGTGATGTCTAAATGTTCCCAAAAAGTATAACATATTATAAGTATCCTGTTTTAAGTCTTTCTGTTAATGAATGCACATTTGTGGTCTTTCAATAGCTATCTTGTAACCGATTCACATAGAATATTAACTACTTTTCTAAATGCCACTATATGCTAGTTGAATATCCTTGTTATGTTAAAGATAAGTAAATCTCCCTTGTTGAAAAAATTATTCAATGATTTATTTATGAGCTTCTCATTTCATTCCCAAACTGAACCTGAGCAAAATGCTGGTGTAAGATCAGCTCTTAACGTATCTGCTCAGAAGAGGTTCAGGGCAGGCTGAGGTGAAGGTCCCTTGACCACTCATCCTCTAGGTAACAGGACATTAATAAAAAGTTTTGCCTAGAGTAGGTTTTGCAGAACTTCCATATGCAGAACTGCTCATTTTTTTTATCTGTTCAAAGCTTCAAGTGTAAATTCTAGAAAAAAGGGCACTTTAATTGAGTATTCCTTTAGAATAAAGCCCAAAAAATGATAGAGAGGTTCAGAAGTCAGAAGATTTGTAGCATTGAAGAAACAAAACATAGTGCCTGATCATGAAAGAAGTCAGAAGTTGGATTTCTCCAAAAGACCTTATTACTGACAACAATGGAGAGTAGCTACTGTTTATATTAGAATAAGAATCTGCTATTCGCTGGTCTGGCACATTGACACCTGAGCAAATAGATTATTTATCTCAAGAAAATGAATGGAAAGCCCACTATATATAAAGCTCAGTCTCCAGGAACATAATCAAGGGTAATGAACAGGCAATGTCCTCAGGCATTTAGCCTCAAGCATTAGCCATAAAAGCCATCAAGAACTGAGGATCTCAATTTCAGCAAGTTCACTTTTGTTTCTACCAGTATCAAAGTGCATAAAGTGTAGGTTTGCCTTCTTCCTGGAAGAAAAGAGGAAAGGGCTGGAGAAATTTGCCCCTTTTTTTGACAGAGAGAAGAAAACACAATGGAGTTGGAGTCAGAAGAAACCAGGGTTTAGATTCTGACTCCGACACTTAGTAGATGTGTGATGATGAGTCCAATCTCTCCTGGCCTCAGTTTCTTTATCTATAAAATGGGAGTTATTCATAGATATAATACTTACATAATAGAGATGATGTGAATCAAGGGAGATAACATAAAGTACTTAACAAACCTGCAAGTATTATATAAATTTTCATTTAAGTACTTTAAGGGAAAAAAAAAGAAAAAGAATCTGAAGAAAGATGAATCATAATCTGTGTCAAGGAAGAAAGGTTGGTAGGTAGAAGAATATAACAGGGAAGGAAGATAAGGACTATTGAATTTATGGAACCATGTTATAGATATGAGAGTCTTTAAGAGCAGTGGTCTTCAATTTTTTTTATTGCATGCTCCATCAGTAAAATCATAATTATTTATGTTATGTATATGAACTATTATATTACTATGTTATGTACCTTATAAAACTTATACAAAAATAGAAATTAACAAGGATGAGATTTATAAACCTTCAATGCTATTTGTGTCATTTACAAATTGTTAAAATATTTAATGGAAAAACAAAGATGAAAAATAATCTGAAGCAGCATAAATGAATTTTAAATAATTATGTTGAAAGAAATTATATTAAATTATTTTACTAATAATGTAAAAACTTTCTTCTCTCACTCCAAATATTAATAATAATGCTTTTAAGTGAGAATAATGTGATTGGATAGGTTTCATTATTTTTGAAAAATTCCAGTATATAAGACAACATCTAATAATGATTGTTTGTTAATAATTTATCTTTTTTTTTTAGCTACCTGAGCAGACAAATTACTCTTTAGATGCTTTTTTCATTGAAAGATACATAAGACAACAAGCAAATCATAAGTCAGAATAGTCAATAAACAAAACAGCTTTTCAGCAAGAGTCATGCTTCTCTGTGTTGCTATTCACCATACACAATGCAAAAACAACAAACAAAAAATCCATTGTCTCTGATTTTCGTGGAGCAGAAAGTTTTCAACCTAATGCTATCCCTTGTGGTTCCGCTAAATAGAAGGCATCATATTTTACTTTCTTATTTGTGTTTGGAGATTTTTTGTTGTGTTTTTGCAAAATGTGAGGAACAGAAAGTCAGGTTGCTAGACTGTAGAGTGAAGAACATAATATCTGAGGCCTGAAAGGAAGGTTAGGGCCAGGTTGTAAAGAGCTTTAAAAACCAAACAGAGACATTTCTATTTGATCCTGAAGGCAACAGGGAGACACTAAAGTTAGCTGAGTTGGGGCAAGGTAAGGTAACCTGTTCATAATTGTGTTTTTGGAAAATCTCTTTGGTAGGTGTATGGACAATAGGAGGTGAGAAACTTGAGGCATGAGATCAATCGGCGGTCACTACTATAGTCCATGGAAGAGATAATAAATGCTTGAAGTAGAATGAAGGCTATGCAAGTAGAGATAAAAGTAAAAATGTGAGGGATCTTGTGAAGGTAGAAGCCCAAGATTTGATAGCTGACTGGATATGTAAGGTAAGAGTGAAGAGTCAAAGATGGCACTGAGGTTTTAAACTTATATGATGGGAAAGAGAGTGGTACACTTGACAGAAATAGGTAAGTTCAGAAGAAGAAAGATTTTGGAGAAAATATAATACAATGAGATATGAACGAATACAGAATTTATTAAGTGCTGACAATGTGACATATAATGTATCTCAAGTAGAAAAAGGGAAACAATCTCTGCTTCTATAAGGAAGAGACATTACATAAAAGAAAGTTCAGCTCCAGGGGGAATGGAAAGGACCAAAAGTCTTAAAGATGAGACAAAGGAGCAGATGGCAAAGCCCAGGGGTCTTTTGGTTGTGTCAGCAGCTCAGATGATACCGCCAGGGGTCAATAGGGCTAAAGACAGGACAGATGGTAAAGCTTAGAGGGTTTGAAGAGCAAGACTGAAACCCATCCATGCTACATCATCCTATGTGCCTCACATTATCCTATCCTTAACTAAAAGGGGACATTCGAATAGGCAGTGCCGTTCACTGGTCACTGCCTGTGGGTTAGACCACAAAGTGTACCCTCTGTGGGAAATCTGTTACTACTACAAGGTGATATGGGAGTTAGGCAATAGGTTTACTGAAAGGGAGGGGTGGATCTTCCCAATGCTACTTACATAGTTGGTGCTGTGGATATTCTGGGTCACAATTAGATTACAACAACTCTCAAGGCCCACATTAATTCAAACGGAAATTGGAGAATTGCCAAACTGTGGAAGGAGGCAGAGGAGGGAAGTATTAAGTGATAATGAGTGAAGAATTATATGTCTATATTGAAGACAAGCCCAAGGTTGGCTATAAAGGAAGAGAGTAAGATGTAATCTATCTTCCCACACTCAGATAGGGTCATGCTGTGGGCTTCACCTTAGAGACCACTGGATGAAAGTGGACTGCCAATGTGTAATCATGATTCAGCCATTGCATCAATTTACTTGAAAGGCAGAAATGTACTCTGTGCTCCAAGGACATATTTGCATGCGTGTATGAGTGTGGGTATGTGAAAGAGAGAGAGAGAGAGAGTTTGAGCATTTAACTAAAAATTTAAACTTCAGAGATCATCTATTCCACCCTTAAACCAGATATCCTAAAACCAATAATATATACTTGATGACTTTTATCTTCAGGATAAAATGAGACTCCACTTTGTGGAGATCACAACTACAGTTTGCTAATAAATTACTTAAGCAGCATCCCTATTCTAGTGCCTATAATCAACTAGCTTCTTGCTATTCTTGTTAGGGAAAAGTTCTTTACAAACTTGACCTTCCCCCAGCGACACTAAGAGGTTGATATTTTTCTGAAATCCAAAGAGACACAGGATCTTAGATTTAGAACTGGAAGGAACATTAGAAGTCAGCTAGTCCAAATATCTCATTTTATAGATGGGGAAACATGCCCAGAGAAGTTAAATGACTTGGCAGAGTCATCAAGAGAGTTTAAGTTAATGTGTCTGTAGTTTAGAACCTCTTTTAACTTTATAATATTCCAAAGCTCCATAAAGAACATGTTTATTAGGATTCTAGGTATAGAGACAAATTTTACTATCTGTTATAACCTAATATTTAAGGTTCCTTACATTCTGATATTTCAATATTTAACCCTACTTCACACTATTTCTGTTCATATATTCTATGCTCCAGTCCCACTGGACAATTTATCATTCCTCAAACATTTTCCATTCCTCCTGGTCTCTCTACCTTTGTTCATCTAATTCCCTCTGTTTGGATTCCCTTGCCTCTTGTCTTTGCCTACTGTTGAAATATTACGCATCAAGGTTCAGTTCAAATGCTACTTTCTACATGAAGTTCTTGCTGATCAACAAAACAGGAATTAGTAAGCATCAATCAAGCAACAAGAATTTAAGTGCTTACTCTGTGCTGGGTATATGAGGAAACAAACAATATAAGTGTCTATCCTCAAGGAACATATATTCTAATAGGGGAAATAACATATAAATCAGAATATACAAGATATAGAAGAGATGAAAGGTATCAATTTTTTTCCTCTTCTGAACTTTCTTTTTGTAAGTATCATGTAGAAGTCATATTTATGTTACATTATAGTTATTCCTGTTCATGTCATCACCTCTAACAGATTGTAAGTTTTGTAAGGGCAAATGTCATGTCTTCTTTGTAACCCTCATAAATTAGTATACTGCCTTACACATAATATATGCTAAAAATGTTAAAATGTTGAAATGGAACTTAACGTCATGGATCCAAAAGACTTTACTGTGAGGAATGTTTTCTTTTATGGCACTGAAGAAGCAAGTAAAAGGACATGGTTTATGTCTCCTGTTAGACTTCAAAGGACTATTCATGGATACTGTGTACAAAATGGACTCCTTCCTATTTCCCAAGCAAAGAATCTTCAACTTCAGGTGATGCTTGGTAAGTAGTAAGAAAGGAAGGAAGGAATTAAAAAGAAAGAAGGAAGGAAGGAAGGGAGAGAGTGAGGAAGGAAAAAAGGGAGGAGGGAGATAGAGAACCAGTGATCTAGATTTGGGCAAGGGGAAGTGAGAGAGAGAGAGAGAGAG
>NW_025353063.1:0-6355 GCF_016433145.1 Gracilinanus agilis
ACACAAATATATATATATATATATATATATATATATATATATTTTAAATCTGAAAATACTCTTTAAATGCCAGGAGGCAGCTTAAGGGCACACGAGATAAAGAATTGGATAATTGGCTTAGTCAGGAAGATCTCAGTTCAAATTTGTCCTCAAATACTAACTACTTATATAATACTGGACAGATCAACTAAAAAAATCTCAATATGCCTCAGTTTTCTTAACTGTAACATGAAGAACAAAATAGCACTTAGCTCCCAGGTTCTTCTGAGGATGAAATGAGATCATATTTGTAAAGCTTCTGATATGTGGATATATAAATGCCAATTTATATAAAATAATTTAAAATGCTCAATCTAGGTAGCAGGTGTATCCAGCGAAATGACACATGAATCACTGCTTGATCCTTTGATGTTTAACATTTTAGTTGGTTGAAAAAGGAAATAAATACCATTCCTATCTAATATAGAAACAAAATAAAATTGAAGAAAGACTAGGAAAGGTATGATAAGAGATATAGGATAAAAACAGATCTTGCCAAGCAAAAATATTAGGTCAAAATTACTGAGACAGAATTTGATAGGGTTAATTATATGATCTTACATTTAGGTTAAAAATAACAGCTTTTAACAGGTGTAACACTAAGCATCAAATGGCATAGCTTCAAAATTCCTAAAAGAGAAACTGCATGAGTTAAAAGAGGAGATAGACAACAAAACCATATCAGAAGGGGACATTAACCTTCCCCTCAGAATTAGATAAATCAAAACAAAAGGTAACAAGAAAAAAATGAAGGAAGCGAATAAATTTTTTAAAAAGTTAGACATAGTAGACTTCTGAAGAAAACTGAATGGGAAGAGAAAGGAATATACTTTTTTCTCAGTAGTATATGGTACCTTCACAAAAATTAATCACATAATAGAACATAAAAGCATCACTAGCAAATGAAGGAAAGTAGAAATATTAAATGCATACTTCTAATACCATAATTCTATCAAAATTACACTGAACAAGAGAAAGAAGAATAAAAATTAATTGAAAACTAAATAATCTTATATTAAAATGAGTGGATCAAAGAACAAATTATAAAAATAATAAAAAAAATTCATTAAAGAGAATTACAACAAGGAGACAACATACCATAAATTTTTGGGATACAGCCAAAGAAGCACTTAGGGAACTGCTTAAATCTCTAAATGCTTACATCAATAAAACAGAGAAAGAGTAGATTGATGATTTGAGTATGCAACTTGGAAAAAAAAAACAAACCTAGTAAAATAATAAATTAACCCTCAACAAAATTAAATACCAAATCCTGAATCCTGGAAATCAAATAAAATGTTAATATAATTAGAAGTAGGAAAACCATAGAACTAATATAAGAAAAAGAATTGGTTTTATGAAAAATCTAATAAACCATTAATTAATTTGACCAAAAAAAGAAAGAAAAACAAATAACAAGATTTAGAAGATGAAAAGAGGAAATGAAAGCAATTATTTGGATTATTTGCCCAAATATATGTCAATAAATCTGATAATCAAAGTGAAATATATGAATAATTAAAGAATTATAAATTTCCAAGATTAACAGAAGAAGGAATAGAATACTCAAAAAATATCATTTTAGAAAAAAGAAATTATACAGGTGATTAGTGAATTCCCTAATAAAAATTCCTCAGAGAACAAGTCTCAAAGGAACTTGGACACAACCCAGAGCAACCAGGCAGGGGAAAGAGCATAATAGGCTTGATCTAGCTTCTGGAAGGTAAATGTGGAAAACAATGCAATACAGAACAAGCAGTGCAGGCAGTCGTGGGAGGAACTCAGCCCTAAAAGATCCATCTTCAGAGAAATTGGACAGAACCCAACTTAAAACAGCGAAACTGAACAACAGCAAACCTCCATATTGCAGGCCAACCAGGCCACCTCTCTAGAATTCTCAATTTGAGACTGAGACAGCTGAGTCAATCACTGGCATGGTACACGTGCAGGACAGTACTACCTCTACCCCAGGAATAAAGTTAGGCTTCAGCACATTGAAAAAATTAAGGGAAAAACATAACCCCCTCAAATGAGGAAAAGATAAAAAAGTCTGATGCTAGAAAAATATTTCAACAATAGAGATGACCAAAATACAAGCTCATAGGAGAACAGCAATCAAAAATAAAAATATGTGAAGCCTCAAAGGAAAAATGTGGGAGGATGAAAAAAGACCCAGCACCAGATGGATTCACAAGTGAATTCTGTCAAAAATATTAATTCCAATATTCTCTAAAATATTCAGAAAAATAGCTGAAGAAAGAACTTTACAAAACTCCTTTTATGACACTAACATGATGCTGATATCTAAACCAGGAAGAACAAAAACAGAGAAAGAAAATTTTAGATCAATATCCTTAATGAATATTGATGCAAAAATTTTTAATCACATGAGTAAGGCAATCACAGCAACATACCACAGGGTTCATACACTCTGTCCAGGAATTTTTTACACTATGAATGCAAGGATGGTTTGATATTAGGGAAATTATCAACATAATTGTACATGTAAATAACAAACCCCAAATAAATAATATGATTATTTCAATAGATGCAGAAAAAGCTTTTGACAAAATAAAATGGCCATTGCTATTAAAAATCACTAGAGAATATTGGAATAAATGGAACATTTCTAAAAATTGTAAGTAGCATCTATCTAAATCTTCATCAAAAATCGCAAAACCATCAGCAAACGTTATATGTTTTGAGAATGAACTAGAAGCTTTCCCAATAAGATCAATAGTCAAATAAGGATGCCTATTATTACTACTTTTCAATGTTATTATAGAAATGCTAGCTATAGCAATAAGAGAAGAAGAAACTGACAGAATCAGAATAGGGAACAAGGAAATAAAGATATCATTCTTTGCAAATGATATGATTATATATCCAGAAAATTCTGAAGCATTAATGAGAGAACTAATTGAAACAATTAACAATGTTAGCAAAGTTGCATGATATAAAATAAATACACTAAATTCATCAGCATTTTTATTTATTACCAAAAAAACTCAACAGTAAAAGATAGAGAAAATACCATTTAAAATAAGCAATATGAAATATCTATGAATCTATCTGCCAAGACAAACACAGAAACTATATGATCAAAACTATAAAACACCTTTTAAACAAATCAACTCAGACCTAAACAAATGGAAAACCATTCATTTCTCATGTGTAAGCGGGGCCAATAGAATATAAATGCTAATTCTTCCTAATTAAATTTACTTATTCAGTGCCATACCAATCAAGCTGCCAAAAAGTTATTTCATAGAGTTAAACAAAATAATAAAAAAGTTCATCTAGCAGAATGAAAGTCCTAGAATATCAAGGGAACTAATGAAAAAATATGAAGGAAGGTGGCTTAGCGATACTGGATCTCAAACTTCATTATTAAGCAGCAACCAAAACAATCTGGTACTAAATAAGAAATAGATTGCAGGACCAATGAAATAGATTAGGCACTTATGCATTTTAAAAGACCACAATAACCTAGTGTTTGATGAACCTAAAAATTTAAGCTTTTGGAAGAATTCACTATTTGATAAAATCTTCTACAATATGACAGAAATTAAGCATAGCCCAGTACTGCATGGCATATACCTAGGTAAAGCCAAAATAGATGCGTGATTTAGAAAAAACAGATGATAACATAAACAATTTAGAAGAGCACGAAATAGTTTATATCTATGTTCTATGGCAAAGGGAAGAATTTAGATCAAAACAAGACATGAACAATAGGTGGTGTAACATAGATAAGTAGGCATATACACATTTTTATATATTATAAATTTTGAAAAAGCAATCATTTCATATTTTCCAAAATTAAAAGTCACCTTTAGTTTTACTTTTCTTTTAAATCCAGAGATTAATAACTAATTTCAAACACAAAAGTTAAAAGGTTTTTTCCTTCCTTTTTGGTTATTTTTATATCTCAGTAATGATGCTTTTGTAAACAAAGCACTATAACAAATGGAGATTGTTTTATTGCCTTAGGATTATCTTTATCTACTACACAAACACACTGCCAAATAGCAACTATACTGGAGTAGAAGTAAAATTAAATGCCTACAATTGCCATTAGCAATTGTGAAAAATTATTAATCTGTCTAGAGGAAACTAATGGACATGATTAGGAGAAACTAAAAGTCTACATCTTATGGAAATCAATAGCCTCAATGTATTCCCATATGATAATGAATTGCAGAGTAGTGAGCCAAAGATTAAATATGCTTTAGTATACACTCTGCCCTAGCCTATCAATTTCTGCCTTTGACTTGGTCTTGGTTTGGCTTATGTAAACCTCCAATTGTTGCTAATTTTTTTAATGGAATCATAGCTGTTCTGACTTTTCATGAATGTAATAAAATTGTGTTTATTAAAATTATGATTTTGTAGGTTATAGATTAAATCAGTAATTATGGAATTATTCTCAAAGGGCATCAGATCAAAACCTTTTACCCGACTCCTAGGTCTACCTTTTAATTGTAGTCTCCCTATACTGGCCCAGGCAGTGTTGACTATTTAGTCCAAAAATCAAGCATATTCTCCTTCATCTGAGCAGGATGATTCCTAAGCAAAAGCACAATAAAATACTGTTCTACTCATAACAGCTTTCTGGCATGGCTGGGTTTATTTAAGTTTAAGGTGGTACTTTAAATGACGGGACTGCATGGAAAATCTTGAGATGATTAATTAAAATGGGACATTATTTGTGGAATCTCTGTAAGGACAGCTTCCTGGAAAGAGACTGGATATTCCTTCAGACCTTGGTTTACACCTTTCTTTGCCAGCCTTTTGGGTCCTCCTATAGCATCCTTATTCATCAATAATGTCTCTGCCTATTCTTACATTCTTAGCGCTATTATTTTTAGGGCATTTTCCTTGATCACTTTGGCTTCCTATGATATGTTTTAGACCCTCTTCATTCTATCTTTTCCTTAATCTCATTTCAGATATCTGTGGAACAACCTACTGCTTTTCTAGACCAAACCATCCCAAGTAGTACTCTAATTAGTCAACAATAATAAATGTGTCCCAGAACAACTTCTGCTAGGTTACCAGGGACTTACAAGCTCCCTCTCCTGGCTTCACAAGGTCAGTCCTTCCTTAACCTGTACAATAACATTCATTCAAAATTGGCATATCTAAGGCACATAGAATATTCTCACCAATTTGCCTTTTTTATTTTCAACAATTAAGGTTGTATTTATATGTATGCCTATGTCAGTAACAGATTTAACAAAACTATTCCTCCTCTCTTATTTACTGAAGCCTACTCACATTTAACCAATAGGGAACCAGAAATATTGTCTTGAAATGTACCAGAGCAGATTAGGATTGTTGGAATAACCAAGTTAATTGGAAGCTTTAGATTCTAGTAGGGGATTACAGATCTAACCTGAATGAGAATTAAAACAAAGAAAATTAGTTATACTATTATCTGCTATTCAGTCCTTAAAGATTGACAAGAGATATAGTACACATGAAGTAGAAAATAGAAAGTTTTAAATAAGTCAATTTTCATTAAGTCAATTTAAATGTCAATAAATAAGTGATTGAAATATGTTTATCATAATATTCTAAAAAGCAGTTGTTTATAAACTGGAATTTGGTATAAGGTGGGTTTACCTTGGATTCTATTCAAAAGGTTTCAATTACATATATAAAGCAAGTTTATTATAAAATCTTATCCTTATAATCTGATATATCATTGTTTCTGTTATCTCGCTCTATGGGTTTTTCTTCCATCTGAATCTCTCCATTACTTGATCTTATCCTTTCCTGAAGGTTCTACTCAATGAAGGAGATATCTTTTTAATAGTTTTTTACAAAGCTCATGTTTTCCAGCTTTATTCACCATCCCCATCTCTCTGCCAATCCTTTTCTTTATAAATATGATCATAATAGCATAGATAAATTTTTGCCAACCTTCTTGTCTGGTCACATACAGCAGATGTCTTTTGTGCAACCTCTTATACACAGGTTTTCCTTAGCAATATGCAATAGCTTTCTTATACCCAATATAGATATTTCCTTTGCAACACTGTGTTTTTGTGGCCCTTTGCAAATCACAATTATTGTAACTATTTTAAAGTTTTGATTCCATTTGCTTTTTATCCAATAGTCATTTACACACACACACACACACACACACTCACACACACACTCATACAGACACATAAAGCTAATCAAAGATAATGGATACAGCAATTACATTTGGAAGCAACTATAACATTTCATTTTCTAGTTTCCTATCTATCCACAGAGAGGAGAGAGATGTGTTTCCTCACCTAATCTTTGAGGTCAAGATAAAACC
>NW_025353064.1:0-6827 GCF_016433145.1 Gracilinanus agilis
GAGAGAGAGAGAGAGAGAGAGAGAGAGAGAGAGAGAGAGAAGAGGGGCTTAGGATTTACCGATTGGTTCAGATTCACCTAAGCTGCTTGGTCTCAAAGGTTAGGACACTAAAGCGAAGACTCTGCCCTTGAAGAGAAAGGCTGAACATGCCATTCAGCAGGAAATGAACCTTTTCAGTGCTAGTCTTGCTTTTCCAATACATTCTGCCAGTTTAATTGTGTTCAACTCACTTCAAAACCTGCTCACAAGAACTCCCAAACTCTTCAGTGGCTTCCTCCCACATGGAGGGAAATGGCCTAGCTCCTCAGCCTGTTTATCTCAGTATCTCCCTCACTCCTCCACCCCATAATGTTTTTTTTTTAATTTTTTTTTAATTTTAAACCCTTAACTTCTGTGTATTGACTTATAGGTGGAAGAGTGGTAAGGGCAGGCAATGGGGGTCAAGTGACTTGCCTAGGGTCACACAGCTGGGAAGTGTCTGAGGCCAGATTTGAACCTAGGACCTTCTGTCTCTAGGCCTGGCTCTCAATCCACTGAGCTACCCAGCTGCCCTCACCCCATAATGTTTTATTTATCACAATTATACTCTCTCCCTCTCCCCCCTTCCTCCTTTCTTAAGAAACCCTTACCTTCTGTCTTAGAATCCATACTAAGTATTGGTTCCAAGACAAAAGAGTAGTAAGGGCTGGGAAACTGGGGTTAAGTGACTTGCCCAAGGACACACAGCTGGGAAGTGTTTGAGGTCACATCTAAACCTAGGACCTCCTTTCTCCAGGCCTGGCTCTCTATCTACCAAATCAGTTAGCTGCTCCAGCATTTGTTGTCCATGTTCTTTCCTTGTTCTCTCCCTCCTTCTTTCTCCTCCCTGCTCCCTTAAGATGGTAAGAAATGCAATATTGGTGGTACTTGTGCTAGCATACAAAACATTTCCATATTTATCATGTAGTAGAAGATTATTATTTTTAAAATGGAAGCTCTTTAAGAGGTGCTGATATCTTATATTTATTTACATTACTTTCATTTCTCATTATTTCCCTCCCTTATCTCTTACCCGGGGTCTTCCCTTCTAATAAAGAATAAAAAAGAAAAGGAGAAAAAAGTTCACAATACATCAACTGGATCTGACAGTACATGTAATGCTTCATACCCATAATCCCCCACCTCTGCAAAGAAGGGATTGAATTGTATTTTCTCATCTTTTCTCTGATAACAAGCTTGGTCATTCTATGTGCAAAGTACCATTTCCCCTTTTTTGCTCCTTCTCTATTTGCATAGTTGCCTTCATTGATGCATTGTTTCACAGGATCTTAGATTTAGAGAGTAGAAGAGATATTAAAGGCCATCATATCCAAAGGCTTCATCTTATTAATGGAGAAGCTGAGGCCCAGAGAAGTTAAGTGATATCCCCAGCATCACACAGCCAGTAAAGTGTCTCTTTTTCCTGTGTGTTTGTCTTTTCAAGCATAGCATTGCATATATTATAGATCTGTAAGTCTATCTGAGTAATGGAAAAATAATGAAGCTCTTGGATACAGTGAAACATATCTTCTCTCCTATGTCAGAAAGGTAAGGGGACTATTAGGATAAAACCCTGGAGACCTGGAGTAGATGCTTTTGTTAACTTTTCCTTTGTCATAAGGGAGGATCTGACACGCCCAGTGGAGGGTGACCATGACAAAAGGACTAAAACTTAATTTTAATAAATTTGTTAAGTTAAATCGAATTATTATCTTTATGCAGTTGGAGAGGGGACCCCTATGTTCAGTGAGAGGGGATCCTCCATAGCTCAAACTATGATAAAGACAAAGAAGAAAGCATTTGGGGCCAGAAAATTGCAGTTACCTGAATCCACCTTCTTTTCTGTGTCTGTTTTCTATCCTTTCAAATTCTTCAGAGGCCAAGACCATTCCACTATCAGTCTGATTTTCCTATAGAAAAAGAAATAAGTGTCACCCTTCTTAAAGGTTTTGATTTGTCTCCTCAGCAACTCTACATGGCAAGGAATGTCCAACTCATGAGAGGATCAGGGAATCAGAGATCTACTGCTAGAGGAGCCTCAGAGACTATCTAGTCTAATTCCTTCATTTTAACAGATGGGAGAAACTGAGACCCAAGGAATTGTAGTGATTTTTCTCAAGGTCAAAAACAGGGATAGTAGGTATCAGAGGGGATAATTGAACTCAGGGGACTTTGGCTCTAGAGATAGTGTTCTTTCTACTCTTTAGATCCATCAGTCAATCAGTCAGCAAGCATGAATAAGTACTAAATAATCACTGTGCTAAGAGACAGAGAAAGTCAAAAATCATCGGGCACTGTCAAATGACAACCTCAGGGATGGAAACAGTTTTAATCAATGTAAATGGCACAAAAAATGCATTCCATATGACTTACAGCTGTGTTATCTTCCCCTTAGAAGAAAGTGAGAGCAAAGTTTGACTTACATTTCTATTTGTATCCTCATCACTTAGCACAATGCTTTGTGTCTAGTCAGTACTTAATGAATGGTGTTTGCTCCCTCTCCCTCTCCTTCTCCCTCTCTCTCTCTTTCCTCTTCCCTCCTTCCGTCCTCCCTTCCATCTTTCCTTTGATCCTTTTCTCCCTCCCTCCCTTCCTTTCTTCCTTCCTTTCCCTTCATTTTTTGGACTATTGCAGTAGCCTATTGGTTGGTCTTCCTGCCTGAAGTCTCTCTCCAGTATCAAATATCAAATATCCTATACAGCTCTTAAAGCCCTTCATAACTATCCCTCTTCTACCTTTCCATGTTCCTTATACCAAATAATACATGAACACTATGCCTGAATGACTCTGGTCTTCTTGCTCTTTCTCACACAAAACACTACACCTCCCAACTTGGGCCATTTTCTCTTACTGTCCTGTATGCCTGGGATCCTCTTCTTCATCTCTGCCTCTTGGTTTCTCCAGTGTCCTTCACTCAACTCAACTAAAGTCTCATCTTTTACAGGAAGGCTTTCCTGATCCTTCTTAAAGCTAGTGTCTTCTCTCCCTTCCTTGAGATTGATTCTAAACTACCTATAGATCCTAATAATCTATAGATGTTTGTAGATAGCTGCTTGAGTGCTGTTTCTCCTGTTAGATCATGACCTCTTTGAGAGCAGAGACAGCCTTTCACTTTTCTTTGTTTCCCCAAAACTTAGCAGAGTGCCTGGCACATTGCAGGCATTTCATAAATGTCTATTAACTTGACTTAGTGCTGAAAGCTCTACCAAATACCAGATACCAGGATGGCATGGTGGTAACACAAGGGAAGAAGCTATTCAGAGGCTTAAGAGTCATCCCCAAATGTAGCTGAACAAAGGCTTTTTCTGAGACAGCCAGAGATATTTTCTGTCATATCAGCCCACATTCCTTTCCTCACCATCACTCCATGAATAAAGTAGTACATATATCATCTCTCCATTTTACAGAGGAAATGACTTGTCCCCAGCTAACAAGCATTCGAGGACTCTAACCCAGGTCTTCTGACGCCAAGGCTTGGGCCATCTTCACACAGTCTTTGTCTTTCTCTGTTGCTCTTATTTGTTAACCCAGAAATGCCTTTTTTTTCCTCTCCCTGCCTCTCCTTTCCTCCTACTTTAAGAAGGCTGTTAGTCTAGGGATGTAATTTATCATGATAGAAGGAAATGGCTTTCCAAGACTGAATTCTGATTTGAATGAGCCATTAGACTCCATCCTGGGAGTGCCTGGGATGATCATTTGAACTAAAAGCATCCTTTAGAAATAGAGATTAGTGTACTTAGTGACTAGCGGACTCCATTACTGTGCCAGAATGAGATACCCTTTCTGCAGAAAGGGAAGTGGAAGAGAAGGTCACAGGGATATTGGTTTCCAGAGGGATGCTTCATTTGGGGCTCAGAGTCTGGGGGATTAGGAGTACTCCAGAGAGCCCAAGCAGAGCTGGTGGTATTGACCTTGAAATTTCTGACCTTTGTAGCAGGAGGGTGAACAGATCTTTTGGAAACAGAAATCACTCTGTACAGCAGGTCTGGGAACTCTGCTGCCAGTGCTGTTTCCTTACTACAATTTGGGACTTAAATCTTTACGTCCAAATTCTGAGACACTTGTCTGCTGGGAAAGATCTTATCTCATTCTCAATTCACCATTTCCCGGCCTTTCATAAATCTAAAGCCCAGTTTCTCTTCCCTTGCCCCTCTTTCCTTCGCCTTCACTTACCGGATGTGCTTTAGATGATGTGTGAGTCATTGGAAATTCTTCAAAGGTTTTTACTCTGGATGGACACCTGATTTGATTCCCTCCAGTCAAACAACTTGGAAATGATACACAGTTATAATATCTGTTTAAAACAAAAATACATTTTTTTGGGCTAAAGAAGCTACTGCAAAATCCAAATTGACCATAATACTAAATGAACTCCTAAAAGCTCCCATTTTATTTCTCACCCATCTGTGGGTAAGCCCCTAGCAACTAAGGAGTAGTAGAGCTGAGAAAGGACAAGGCAGGCCAGCAGTTCAGAGAGGAATAATAGGGGAATACCTTCCTTGGGGATACTTTTCCATCTTCAAAGTAGAAAGCAGAGCTACTTCTGTTCCTCCTTTTTTTTTCTTTAAAAAAGTCTTTACCTTCTGTCTTAGAATCAATACTGTGTATTGGTTCTAAGGCAGGACAGCAATAGGGGCTAAGCAATGTGGGTTAAGTGATTTGCCCAGGGTCACACAGCAAGGATGTCTGAGGCCAGATTTGAATCCACGTCCTCCTGTATCTAGGCCAGACTTTCAATCTACTAAGCCACCTAGCTGCCCCTGATCCTCCTTTATTGAGCAAACAAACTACGTTTACTGTGTTGGCAGGCAGGAGGATTCTAGGGTAAAAGATGGACGTTAATGTTTTTGCTGGACTTGGAGATGATGTTGTTGAGCGTAGGTGGGATGTTAAAGATGGAATGTACCTTAGAGGTCAAACAGCCCATCAACTTCATTTTTTTTTAAACTTTTTTTTTTAAACCCTTAATTTCGGTGTATTGTCTCATAGGTGGAAGAGTGGTAAGGGTGGGCAATGGGGGTCAAGTGACTTGCCCAGGGTCACACAGCTGGGAAGTGGCTGAGGCCGGGTTTGAACCTAGGACCTCCTGTCTCTAGGCCTGACTCTCACTCCACTGAGCTACCCAGCTGCCCCTCATCAACTTCATTTTATAGATGAAGATGAACATTTCTTGAGAAAGTTTTCAAGGGGGATCTTATTCAAGCATGAGTTGACTTAGGTGGTCTCTGAGGCCTCTTCTGACTCTCAGACTTTGTGTGAGTTGCCCAAGGTTATGGAGATATCAAGTGGCAGAGGTGGGATTTTAACCTGGATCCACCATCTCCAAAGCCCTGGGTTTAGCACAATGCCCAGTACACAGTAGGAACTTTTATTTTTAAACCCTTACCTTCTGTCTTAGAATCAATACAAGTATCAGTTCCAAGGCAGAAGAACAGTAAGGGCTAGGCAATGGGGGTTAATTGATTTGCCCAAGATTGCATAGTGAGGAAGTGTTTAAGGCCAGATTTGAACCCAGGACCTCCCATCTCCAGAGTTGGCTCACTATCCACTGAGCAACCTTGCTACCCCAGCAGTAGGAAGTTGCCTGACTATTGTTTTTATTGGGTTTCAGTAAGCAAAAAATAAAAATAATGCCCAAATTCCAAATGTTCCTTTATACTCATGGCATTAGAAGCATTCAAAGCATCTAAAAGCTCAAGAAGTTGTGTCATCATTTTCTGGGGTTTTGTTAAAACATAAGGTGCCTGTTTTTAGAATGTTGTCCCATCTCACCCCATCCTACCCCCTTATCCCTAGAGAAAGTACTGACCTTGCTGCTAAACTATGGCAGTGGAGTCTCAGGTCATATTCTTCTGCATCCAAGTTGCGATGGGCAGCAGAAGGCCCCTGAGAGAAGCCGTCATCCTCTGAGCTCTGTGAGTCGTTCAGGGGAATGTAATCTTTTCCCTCCTGAAGGGAAAATACAGATAGAGTTATGTCTATAACTACACCGGTCTGCAAAAGGAAGTCCTAGGCCAGTGCTATGGAAGGACCCTCAAGAGGTCAGCTAGTCCAGGGCTCTCTCTGTGCCTGGTTGCTCCTGAAACCTCTTACTTGCCTCCTCTCTGTTTTTGGTCTAATTGCCCAATCCCTTCCAATGGTAGCACAGTTTCAGGGACTATTTCATTTTGGTCTTTATAACCCCTAGCACAGTGCCTGGCACAGAGCAAGCACTTAATAAATACTTTTTGTTGTCGTTGTTGTTAACACTTACTTTCTGTCCTAATAACAACTGTAAGAGAAGGACAAGGGCTAGGCAATGGGGTTAAGTGACTTGCCCAGTCATATAGCTAAGACATTTCTGAGGTCAGACTGAACCTTGGTCCTCCCTACTCCAGGCCTGGTTCTCTATCCATTGTGCCACCTAGCTGCTCCATAAATACTTGTTGATTGATTTTTGGAATGAAATCTTTTGACTATTTAGTACCAAAACTGAAGCAAATGTTAAGGCTATTTAAATTGATGAGCTGAGGGAAAGGCAGCAGGCATCAGGAAAGGAGGGAGAAAAGGAAAAGTGAAGAAGGAGAAGGAGAAGGAAATGGAGAAGGAGGAGATGGAGAAGGAGAAGGAGAAAGAGGAGAAAGAGAAGAAGAAGGAGAAAGAGGAGAAGGAGGAAGAGAAGAAGGAGGAGGAAGAGAAGAAGGAAGAAGAGAAGGAGAAGGAGGAGGAGGAGGAAGAGGAGGAGAAGAAGGAAGAGGAGGAGGAGAAGGAGAAGGAGAAGGAGAAGGAGAAGAAGGAGAAGGAGAAGGAGAAGAAGGAGAAGAAGAAGG
>NW_025353065.1:0-1431 GCF_016433145.1 Gracilinanus agilis
CATATAAATATGTATAAATATAAATATATATACATTTTTTTAAAATTCAAAATGTAGCTAGAAAAAAATGTGAAGGCAAAGAAGGGAGAGAAAACACAAATAACAAAGTAGGAAAACAAGTGTAAACCTATCAACCTGGTTTCTAAGAGTTTCCTTTCTATATTTTCCTAAAAAGTGACAAAACAATGGCCAGAGATCACATTTCTTTAGTTACTGAACATTTTCCCGGTGCCTTCTTCGCAGCTGTCCTGCATTATGTATTATCATCCTCCTTTTCCAGATGAAGAACCTTTTCCAGATGAAGAAGGTCAGAGAGTTCAGGGTCACATAGCAAGCAAGTGAGATTAGAATCCGCCCCAGCCCTGCCTCTCCAAGCCCGGGGCTCTTCCCCTCGGACCACATTGCCTGGGCTAGATCTGTGCACTCCACATCAAGGTGATTAACAGTAGTCAAGCTGAGTATCTATCTTAGCCTAGCCGAGGATGCTTACCTCACAGTTTAGTTAATTGCTGTGAGAGCACAGAAACAAGCAAAGATGTGGTTGAGGGAAAACATGGTGGAGTGAATGGGGAATGGAACCCATGGGAATAGGGAATGAATAGGGAGTCAGGAAGACCTAGATTCAAATCCCAACCACGTAGATTTACGAGCTGCATGACCTTGTGTAAGTCACCTTTCTGTGCCATGGTTTTCTTGCTATAAAATGAGGGGCGCCTACTCAATGGCCTCTCCTGTTCCTTTCAGTTCTAAATCTATAATTCTGTGACCTCTCTTGGGGAATCTGGGGCTTGGGGGAAAAAAAACACACTCACACACACATACAAAAAGAAGAGCTGTCCCCTAGAAAACTGTATGCCAGGACAGGGCATGATATGAATGTTTCCCTCTCCCCATCCTGTTTTGGGCCACTAATGAGCTAAGTGGGAGTAGGGGAGCAAGCTTTGTAAGATAATGGGCAAGATGATAATGTGATGAAACAGCAAGTTTGATCCTGGCAGTTTCATGAAGGAAATAAGATACCAAGCCCAGATAGCAGAGATATGACTCCTCACTGAGATCATTGCTTGGTTCTTTGGCTTCCTACCAGGCAAACCAGTCACCTACCTCACAACATCATCATTCCTCAGAAATGTCTGCCATTTTCTCCTCTTTGGTCTGTGCTCTCCACTCCCTAACAAACCTCCTCCACCTCATAACACACAGCACTTGGATCCATCTCTCTCTGAGTGCCTTTTTTTTTTTATCTTAGAAATCATGGAGTCCAACCCCTTCATTTTATTTTATCTTTAAATTAAATTTTATTTTTTCAATAAAAAGCCATTTTCTCTCCCTCTCATTCCACTCCCCTTGCCACTGAAAAGAAAAGTAAAACCCTTGTAACAAATATGCATAGTCAAGCAAAATATATTCCTGAATTGGTCATATATATAT
>NW_025353066.1:0-4497 GCF_016433145.1 Gracilinanus agilis
TCTCTCTCTCTCTCTCTCTCCCCTAACAGATTGGAAACTGGCCACTTTGTAAATAGATGCTCTTACAGCCTGTCAGAGATGTCACAAAGAAGTGTGACAGATTTTTAAAAATCTGACACGGGGGCAGGGCTGGTGTCTGCAGATGAAAAATGTCGACTTGGTTCTTGCTCCTTCTTCACATCTGTGCCTAGCTCTCCAAGTGCAACCCCTGCTCTAGATTCCTGTCCTCTATTTCCCTGCACAGCACCTGTCCTAGATCCCTGTTGTTCCATCATTTGACAGATGAGGAAACTGAGGCCTAAAGGAATGAAATAATTTGTCTTGGGGAATAGAGTAATGATGGTGGCAGAGGCTTAGAAGTTTGCAGGGACCAGCAGCAGACTCAGGAAGCTAAAAAAAGGACTATAAAACAAGACACTTTTCCCTCCTGGGAAGGGACAGTTATATAGCTAGTAATGTGAATAGCAGGCAGTTTCCTCAATGGGATGGTGGGAAATAAAAGACTCTGGAAAGGGTCCTCCTTTCCTAATACAGCTCCCTCATCTTCTGGCAAGGGTATATGAAAATCCCTCAGGAACACTTCATTCCTTTGTGTTAAAATCTTACCCCTGGTTAAGATGCAAATCATCCCAGGAGTGGGAAGTCATAGAATTATTATCCGCCTATCACTCCTGAATATCTTGGCAGGAATAAATCTGTCAGATTCTTTCTAATGGGACAGTATGCTGAGAGGGTATTTGAGACAAGAGGGATTGTCTTTGGAATGAGGGAGAAGTAGAATAAGACCCAAGACCTAGGGCACTTGAGAGAAGCCTAGACATGGGAGCTTGGGAGAGGAGGCACCAAGGAGGAAGAGAGGCTCTTAGAGGGGAAGACAGACTCTACCAAAGTCATCACATTGCTACCCATTGGGCTGAGCCTGCCTGCAACCCAAAGGAATGGATGGATTGAAAGCCCTAACTATGGACACTAGTCTAGCTCTAGTCCTAATGAGCCACTGTGGCCTTGGAAACATCACTTAGCAGTGTAAGATAGGAGCTTTAAAGCTGAAATAAAATAACAAAAATGATCCTTCAAGTTAGCATTTATGTAATGCTCAAAAGTCTGCAAAGCATTTTATATGTTACCTTATTTGATCCTCACAATGACCCTGGGGGTAGGTATTGTTATTATTTTCCCCATTTTACAGATGAGGAAACCAAAGTGGAGAGAAGTTGGATGACTTGTTGAAGGTCTCATAACTAGTAAGTGTATGAGGGAGGATTCAAACTCACTTGATTCACTGTCTGAAAAGGACTTCAGAGTTCATCTAATCCAGCCACTTTATCTCATAGGTAAGGAAACCAAGGACCAGAGAATTAAAGTGACTTGTATAAGGTCACACAGGTATGAAGGGACAGAGTCCAGATTTGAATATAAGACTTTACATCCAGACCACTTTCCATTGTAGCGGACTGGCTTGTCCTGAACCTCAGTTTCCCCATCTATAAAATGAAGAGATTGGGGTAGATGAGCTCTAAGGTCCCATGATGCTCTCCCAGGGTTTGGGTGGAAGGGAGCTCTTGGCCTGTGCAGTCTTTAATACTCCCTCTGTAACATCTCTGGCTCTCTCACACCTAGCTCCCTCTCTGTCTCTCCTTCTCCCAAGAACTGTCTTCAGTTTTTATTCCCGGGCCGGCAGGCGGGCAGCGTGACAAGCATACTGAGAGAACATGCTGCCGATTAGCCGCAGGCCTGTCAGGCCCAATTACATCTCCACGGAAGCTGACAGTAGCTTTTGTCAAGTCTCCTGTGCACATCCTCCTCCCCTCACCCACCAGCCATCCCTTTCCCTCCCCCGACCAGCCTTAAGCACCCTAAGCTAATTGCTCCAGACAGTGAAACGTCTTCATTTGGCTCCAGCAGGCAAAGTTTTCCCCCCAGGAGGTAGAGGGGAAACCCCTCCACCCCAGCACCTCCTCATCACTCCAGCCACAACTGCTCTAGTCAGTTCTTGGATCCTCAGCTTCTTTTTTTTTTTTTTTAATTTGTACTCTCTGAATTAGAATCAATACTCGGTATAGGTTCCAAGGCAGAAGAGCGGTGAGGTCTAGGCAATTAAGGTTACATGACTTGGCCAGCATCACATTGCTAGGAAGTGTCTGAGGCAAAATCTGAACCCAGAGCTTCCCATCTCCAGGTCTGGCTTTCTAACCACTGAGTCATCTAACTGCCCCCACATCCTCAGATTCTTGTAGCACCAAGGACAGCGTTTTCCAAGACCTCAGTGCTCTGGAGCAGGGCTGGTTAGTCATGATTTGTAGAGTCAGCCTATATGTCGCCTAACCTTATCCAGACTGAAATTCCTCACCTGTACCATTTGCCAGGTAGAGGAAGGCAGGATGTTTTAAACAGTCTGGTCTCGTATTTCTTTTCAGTTCTAAATCTATGATCATATGATTTCTTTAGCAGGGATTCTTAACCCACTTGGACCATAATCCATACCTCTGTGGACAGTCTTCTTAAGATTCTGTGTCCCAAATAATTTACTACCTGATGGTCAACCTTCTGATGATGAGCTACCCATGTTATAGGATCCATTAATGTCGAATGAATGAATGAATGAATGATTAGAGGTTTTCCTATGGAAAAAGAATGAGATTTGGAGGCAGAGGATCTAGGTTCAAATCCTATCACTGCCCCCTTACAAACTGTATGATTTCAAGCAAGTTGCTTTAATTTCCCAAGCCTCACTTTCCTGATCTGGAAAGTAAAAAGTTTGAATTAGAAGGCTTTGGAGGTCTCTTCTAATTCTTAATCTATTATCCTATGAACCCATGGAAAACTGTCTTTCTCCTTTTCTATGAAAGCCCTTGATCCTATTTTTTGCAAACTTTTCTAGCAAATTGTTCCCACTGTCATCATCATTCATTTATCATCAGTCTTTCTCATCTACTGTACTTTTCCCCATTCCCAACAAATGTAACCATGTCTCCCTCATATTTAAAAATAACTAATTTGATTTGACCATCCCTTCTAGCTATTGTCTAATATTTCTCCTCTCCTTGGAGGCTAAGAAAATCACCTACAATCTGTCCCTCTTCTTCCTCTTTTCTCTCTCATACTTCCAAATCTCTCACTTCTAAATATCCCTCAATCTGACTTCCAAATTTGTTATTCAACTAAAACTGTCTTTGCCAGCATTACTAATGACCTCTAATTGCTAAATCTAATTGCCTATTTTTAAATCCTCCTTGATTTTTCTGTGGCATTTGTCATATTGATCCTCTATCCCTTTCTGGTTATTCTGTCCTCTTTAAGTTTTGTTTTGTAAAATTTCTATCTTCTGGTTCTTAGCCTCACTTTCCAGCTACTCAATATTCTTTGATGGTTTTTCATCAGTGCTCATTGAAGTCATGTCTTCTATCCACCGATTTTCTCCCCAATGGTCTAATCTATACCTTTTTACTCTGTTCTATCTCACTTGGTGAATTCATCAGTTCCTATTGGTTCAATTATCACCTCCATGCAAGTGATTCCCAGACCAACGTCTCTTCTAAACTCCAGTTATGTATCTCTGATAGTTTCTTGGATATTTCAAACTGGATCTCAAACTCAACATGTCCAAAACAGAACTTTCTTTCTCTTCTAATTTATCCTGCTTCTAAAGGTTTTTATTACTAGTACCACCCTTCTGCCAGTCACACCAGCCCACAAGTGTGTTATCATCTTTAATTCTTCACTCATTTACCCCATATGTCTAATCCATTTCCAAATCTTGTTGTTTCTTTTAAAATATTTATTTATTTTAGTTACATGTAGAAACATTTTTTCCTTGTTTACATCTGGTTTATCCTTTGATTTAATTGATTGATTTAATGCAGAGTCCAGGTAAGCTTAACTCATATATAAATGAGGAAATTGAGTTCAGGAAAAAGAAGGCTTTCTTTTTACCCCCAAAGGATACATAGTGGCACTCAAGCCTAGAGTTTAGATCTTTTGGCTCTCATTCAGTACTCTGCATAGTATGCTATTAGGTGAGGCCACCCAGCAAAAATCTTTCCCAGGCCAGGAAAAGATGGATAGTTAGATGTTGATGTTGATGATGATGATGTTGCTATTGATGATGCTGATGATGTTGTTGATGATGTTGGTGGTGGTGATGTTGTTGATGTTGCTTATGACATTGATGTTGATGATGTTGTTGAAGGTGATGATGTTGATGAAGATGATGTTGTTGATGATGTTGTTGATGATGATGACGTTGATGATGTTGATGTTCATGTTGTTGATGCTGTTGATGACATTGATGTTGATGATAATGATGATGATGATCATCGAATTTGGAGCTGGAGGTTTTTCTTCCATTTGAACCTTTCTGACCTTTCCCACTGTAATGATTAAAATTTTCTTGGAGACTGACTCCAACCTCTTCCATTGTATTGGTCTTCTCCCCTCCACCACCCATGGACTTCTTTATGAAATATAAAATTACCCCATTTTATTTCTTTTTCCATT
>NW_025353067.1:0-1809 GCF_016433145.1 Gracilinanus agilis
ATATATATATGTATATATATATAAATGTCCTGATTCTCCTCATTCACTTTGTATCAATTCATACAAGTCTTCTCAGGCTTCTCTGAAACCATACCCTTCATAATTTCTTATGGAACAGCAGTATTTCATCACATTTCTGTCCACCCATTTTCAATTCTTTGCATCCAAGAAAAGAGCTGATATGAATTTTGGTTTTTTTGTATTGATGGATTCTTTTCCTCTTTCTTTGATGTCTTTGCCACCTAGTTGTGTTATCATCTGATTAAATGAATGCCTTTTGAGGCATAGTTCCAAATTGTTTTCAGTGAGAAGCTTACTGATGAGATACAACACTCAACTGTCTCAGGCAGTGGAATGGGGGAGGAACAAAGGACTGATATGACCTACTGAATAAAATCCAAATCCAAGTAAATTCGTTTAGCACTCAGTTATATGTGGTAGGCAGCACTGTGTACATTTCATTCATGTTATATAAGGAAGGGTTAAGGGCAAGAACCCTTTCTTGGGAAAGGATCCTTCCTTGAAGAACTCTTACATATGAAAATGACTGTAATATAAAAATCTAGAAGCATTATTAAGACTTGAAAAATAAGAAAAAGAAAATGTATGCCTAATAATGAAGTTATGGACTATTAAACTGGTAGTTATGATAATTTTTAGTTTGGCATACTAATTAGAATAGCACAATTTTTGAGCAAAAGGAACCTCAGTGGCCAAGTAATCTATTTAATACCCATTATAATATACCCAACATGTGGTAATCCAACCTCTACTCTAAGGCCTCAATTGATGGGAAAGTTATTACCTCCTAAGGAGATCCATTTCACTTTGGGGAAGATTTAATTGCTAGGAAATTTTTCCTGATACCAAGTCTAAATTTGCCTTTTTTGGAACTTACCCATTGCTTCTAGTTCTGCTTTCTAGCATTCCAGTGTAGTTCCAAAATATCCTCTTGTACTAGACCAAACTAAAGATTTTAATTAAAGAGGAATATCCATCCTTTAAAGTAGCTATGATGCATGAATTTCTTGCGATCATGAAATCCATTTAATTGCACATACAAAATTTTTATAACAATTTTATACAGTTTGCTGCATGCCAAATTACAAAAATTATATATGAGAAGACTCCAAAAATAAAAAAAAATAATGAGAAGACTCCTTCCCACTCCTTTACAGAGGTATTGAATCAGAAGTGTGCAACATTATATAATATATTCAAATTTTGCTTCAATTTACTGAATGATTTTGCTGATTTTCTGTTTTTCTTTTAAAAATTATTTGTTTCAATCTGGAATTATGCCTAGAAATTTATAAAATGGTGTATACCTTTAGACTCAACAATACCATTGTGGGGTCTGTTTCCCAATGTGATTAGTGGAAAAGGAAAAAATGTGTTCTAAAATATTTATACCAGCTCTCTTTGTGTTAGCAAAGAACTGGAAACTAAAGATATACCTATCATTTGGGGAATGACTGAATAAGTTGTGGTATATGATTGTGACAGAATACTGCTATTCCATAAGAAATGATGAATGGATGAAAAGGGAGACTGAACCTGTAATGAAGAGGAAATTAAGGCAATCATTAAAAACTATTTTGCCCAATTACAAGGCAATAAACATAGAAATCTGGGTGATATGGATGAATATTTACAAAAATATAAATTGCCTAGATTAACAGTAGAAGAAATAGAATACTTAATATTAAATAAATCCAATATCAGAAAAAGAAATTGAACAAGCAATCAAAGAACTCCCTAAGAAAATATCACCAGGGCCTAATGGATTAAGTGAATTCTATCAAACAT
>NW_025353068.1:0-1601 GCF_016433145.1 Gracilinanus agilis
AAAGAAAGAGAGATAGAGAAAGAAAGAAGGAAAGAAGGAAAGATAGAAAGAAAGAAGAGAGGGAGGAAGGAAGGAAGAAAGAAAAAAATGGGTGCCATAGTAGATTTTGTGAAGAAAGCTATCCTACTCTTGTTTCAGTTGCTGTGATGCCCCTTTTCTTCAGGATTATAGGAAGAGAAAGAGGGAAGGATAAAGGTCATGGACCAGGGACTTCTGGATGACCTGGGCTCCAGTTCCAGAAGGCAAAAACTCATTCTAAGAAAACATCTGCAATCAATTTTTGCTGGGAAAGACGACTTCGTGTGAAATCTCAATTTATCTTGTGGACAAAACTGCACCTCATTTTCCATTTATCTTTTGGACAAAACGAAGGGAGGGGGAATCCTGTTCTTAAGCCTAATGGACAATGCAGATCCCATTGCCAGTAGTCACAGGAAAAAGCTGATAAAAAATACATGACCTTATTAAAATGGGAGCGGCTGGAGCTGGGAATGAATGACAAGAGGCGAATTCTCCCCAGTGCGTCAGATTCTTCCCAGACCTTTCCTCCAAGCAGCCTTGGCCCAGGAGGTAATTCAGGGATGGAAGCTCAGAGGACAAGTCTGTATGAAGAGAAGGAGGGAGCTCTCTTGAGTGTCACACTTTTCCTACTGTTGTCTAACTCTAATGAGCGTAACAAACTTACTAATTGTTTGCTTGCAGTTAAAAGGATAAATGTGTTTAGGCAGCCTATATTTTATTCACAGGCGATTTATTCCCAATCTTTGTCTTTCCTCTTGAGACACGGAAAAAGAGAAGCATCAGAGGGTGTCTTCATTGTTGGCAGTAACCTGTACTGGGAGTTTGTCCCTTTGCCCACATCACTCTCCATCTGCTTCTTGTTTCCTGGCAGCAAGGTTCAACTTCTTGTTCTCAATCGTTAACATTTCCCAACCCAGTTCGATCTTCTTCTGTCTGACCTTCAGAACTCTCTTCCACTTACTTAAAGGCTAAGGGTGGTGATGGGGGGTGGAGGTGGGGGTGAGGGTCTTGATTATGAAAGAGACTTCTCAAAACTAAAAAGTTGAGAGAGAAGGGAGAGGGAGAAAGAGTTTCATTAGGGGACTGCCAACATTTGTTATCATTATAAACAAATTTGATGAGTATGATGAAATTGGAGAGCTAAAGACAAGAGAGTTTACCTTTCTTCCCTTTTCCCGGAAAGAACTCTTTGACAATTCAATGATGATCAGCCCAATCCTTTGGTCTGGAGTAAGAAGGAGGGCACTATTTTTTTTTTTAGGAAAGAAAATATAAAAGTCTTAGGACCTGAAGGACAGGAGGGGAAAAAACAAAGAAACAACATTTTTCCTATACCAGGGTCTAATTCCTAAGCCCAGGCAATCTGTTCAAAGATGGGGCCTTGGTCAGGGTTTTTATTTTTATTTTTTTTCTATTTCTCTATCCTCTCTCCATTGCTTTTCTTCCCTTCCTCATCCTTACTCCACCCAATTCATGCTTTCTTCCTTTCTTCCTTTCTTCCTTTCTTCCTTCCTTCCTTCCTTCCTTCCTTCCTTCCTTCCTTCCTTCCTTCCTTCCTTCCTTCCTTCCTTCCTTCCTTC
>NW_025353069.1:0-5143 GCF_016433145.1 Gracilinanus agilis
CCTTCCTTCCTTCCTTCCTCTTCTTCCTCTTCCCCTTCCCCTTCTCCTTCTCCTTCTCCTTCTCCTTCATAGTGAGTAGTGTTGCAGGGCAGGCACAAGTGGGTTGGATTGCATGTAATTTCCCCTCAGACCCTCTCCCCGTCTAAACTTCCCTGTTCTGGAGAAGGGTGCACCAACCTAAGTGCCCGGCTACTCTGCCTCCTCCGTATCCTTGACTCCTCACTCAGCTGAATATGCCCTTTTTCCAGGCTTCCTCCTCCTTGGCCTCTCTGCAGGCGTGGGCACTGTTTGTTGATCACACTCTCTTCCTAGAGACTTACCTTCTCTTTCCTTTCTGGGTGACTGAAAGCCATGAAAAAAGAAGCAAACCATTCACCCCCCTCTATGGGACAGTCATATCTGCACAACTTGGAAACATAATTTTCTATCCTGTTAAAAAAAATCTCTCAGCTGAGGAGTTTCCGTGGTTTTCGAGACCACTAAACCTGCTGAAGATCTAAGAAGGGAACGTTACCAATTAGGTGGTTTTTACAACACTGGGTCACCCTGTCTGGTCCGAGCTGGAGGTGCAGGGGATACCAGTGGGTTTAGCCCATCTATTTGTAGGGGCATTTGAGCAGCTCCATTTGCGACCCAAGGCTCTCTGCCCGTCTTTAGGAAGCCTGGTAGCCTCTTGGTGCTTCCTGGTGGTTCACCATATGGATAACAGCCCTAGTGTGGACACCCAATCAGCTCAGCCCACTACAACTCAGAACTCTGGGATTCAAGCCTCCACCTCCCTGCTTTGGAGCTCAGATTACAGGTCTGCCTCCCCTTTTCTTGTGACTTGGTAAGAATCAACTGATGGATGGACATCAGGGAAGAAGGAAATGGACTGAATCCATTCCATAAAGAACCTTTACATGATTGATGAATAGAAATGAAAGGGGGCAGCTCAGTGGATGGAAACTCAGGCCCAGAGATGGGAGGTCCTGAGTTCCAATCTGGCCTCAGATACTTCCCAGCTGTGTGACCCTGGGCAAGTCACTTGACCCCCATTGCCTACCCTGACCACTCTTCTGCCTTGGAACCAATACACAGTATTGACTCCAAGATGGAAGGTGAAGGTTTTAAAAAAAAGAAATGAAAAATGAGTATCCTGGTTGAGTAAGCCTGGCCAATGACACAATTCCTTTTTTTTTTTTTAAACTTTTACCTTCTGTCTTAGAATCAATTCTAAGACAAAAGAATGGTCAAGGCCAGGCAAAGGGGCTTCAGTGACTTATGCAGGATCACACATTTAGGAAGTGTCTGAGGTCACATTTGAACCCAGGACCTCCCGACTCCAGGCCTGGTGCTCTATCCACTGAGTCCCTAGTCATCCCTACTGATAAAATTCTTCCATTTGGATCCTTTAGGACAGTGCCTGACACATAGTGGTTACTTAATAAATATTCATTAATCGGCTGACATCATTTTGAGGAGGCCAGGGCAGCTACTAAAAATCAGATATTGAAATAAACTGAATTTAGAACCAAATCACCCTGGAATCACCAAGGGATGGTGGGGGCAGGGGAAGGGAACAAACATTTATTAAGTGCCTGCAGTGTGCCAGGCACTGTGCTAAGAGCTCTCTCCTTACACTGTACACAGTCATAGCACTATTGTAGGAGGATCAGCTGTGAAAGACGTAGCTATTCTCAGCAAGACAACGAGCCAGGCCGATTCATGACAAGACAGCCAGCTGCCTCCAGAGAAAGAATGGATGGAGTCCAAATGCAGATGGAAGCAGACTATTTTTCGCTTTATTTTTTTCTTGTTTTTTTCTTCCCCCTTTACGTCTGTGTTTTCTTTCACAACATGGCTAACGTGGAAACGTGTTTTGCATGACTGCACATATATAACCTATATAGCATTGCTTGCTTTCTCAATGCGGGGGGGAGGAAAGGAAGGGAAGGAGAAAATTTGGAACTCAAAATGAAAAAGAAAAGAATGTTAAAAATTGTTTTTACATATAATTGGAAAAAATTTAAAAAAAAAGCAAAAGTCCCCAAATATTCTTTCATTTTATAAAAGTATTCAACCAAGATTTTTAAAATAGGGAGGACACATTCAATGATGTTATTGCAGCTAAAATGATCAGAGCCAGTGATAATATTCCAGGGAGAACAAAAAGATTTCGGGTATTATTCATAAAGAAAAATTGTCCAAAATCTGATATCGTCTTTAACTTCGTTTTTGTTTTTTTTCTCTATTTTGTCAGTTGTTAGAATGTTGCTAATTATTATTAGTCAAATATAATTTGTGAATAAGTAAATATACATATATTAGGGTCCCTGCTCAAAAAAGTTTTGTTTTTGCTCAGGGTGGGCTATCAAAAGACCACTGGGTTCTCGGAGGGAGTGTTGGACTTCAGGAAGGTATAGCATTAAAGCCTGCCTCTGACACTTCCCAAGTAAGTTATTTGAGGGGAGCTTGATGGGTCAGTAGATAAAATGCCAGGCCTGGAGTTAGGAAGACTTGAGTTCAAATCTTGCCTCTCTGAAAGAGGACTCCCCTGGCCCCCGACCCCCGGTGTCTCCTATCACCCTTCTCAGGGGGCTGTTTTAGGGCAGTGAAGAAGGGTCTCTCTCACCTTGGCCAGGGCCTCTGCCTGCTTGGGGCTCAGGTCCCCAACTCGCCCACTCATGATGCTGCTCGGCCTCGCTGTTCTCCTGTGCCTTCCAGGAGGGTCCCGGTGCCCGACTTGGGCCAAGCAAGGGCAGCTGTGCTTTTTGCCAGGCACTTCTGGGCCAGCCTCCAAGCCCGGCCCCCTCCTTGGCGCAGAGCCTCCGTTGCATCTTACATAATTGAGATTAAGTGAGGCTCATCCTCCCTCTCCCCCACGACTCTCTACCCCTCCCCTTCCACTGGGCCGTCAAACAAACGAGAGGCAAGAAGACCCGGTCCATGGCTGGACCCCAGCTGGACTGTGCCAGGCTGAGGACAGTCATCTTCAGGATGGAATGTGGCTTTGGGAAAAGGGAATCCAGGCGACGCCGGGCTGGCAGAGGCTCGTCTTTGGAGGCCAAGAGGAAGCCTGTGAGCCTGCCCAGGGTTCTGGGCCTGACTTAGGGCCGTTGGGACCATTTAGATTCAGGGTCGGAATGAAATGAGATACTGTACCATTGAACAAAAGGAGATTTACTGAACAATGGCAGGGAAAGGATACACGCAGGGTGCCGAGGCTGGCTCTAAAGTGGCCCGGCCAGTTTTTTGGGGGGAATAGCCTTGCCTGGGTGGCGGGGATCTTTGTAACTGTTCTTCTTGCCTCTCACACCTGGTCATCAGGACAGCTGGGGTCGAGGCCCAGCCCGGCCCCAACTCGCTCAGGCTCCCCTTGGACAAGTTCCGTCCTGTCCCTGGACCTCGGCTACCTCCTCTGTACGATGGCAGGACTAGCTGATTCTAACATTCTCCTTTGCATCTTCTAAGAACCCCGTGGTCCAAGCTTTGACCTTCTGTGTTATTTGGCCTCTTCTTATTCTAACATTCTACATTTGTAGGTCCCTGCAAGCTAGGACATTTTATTTTCTAAGGCATCGTTCCCCGCTCTCCCCCAGCTCTAATGTCCCCCGTTCTAAGCTCCCTTCTAACCCCAAAATCCCCTGTTCTAAGCTCCCTTCTATCCTTGACATCCCCTGTTCTAAGCTCTTTCCCAGCTCTGACACCCCTTGTTCTAAGCTCCCTCCAATCCCTGACATCCCCTGTTCTAGGCTCACTTCTAGTCCCCAAGCCCCCTGTTCTAAACTCCCTTCTATCTGAAACATCCCCTGTTCTAAGCCCCCTCCCAGCCCTGACACCCCTTGTTCTAAACTCCCTGCCAGCCCTGACATCCTCTGTTCTAAGCTCACTTCTAGTCCTAAAACTCCCTGTTCCAAGTTCCATTCTAGCCCTGACACCCCCTGTTCTAGGCTCACTTCTAGCCCTAAAACCCCCTGTTCTAAGCTCCCTTCTATACTAAACATCCCCTTTTCTAAGCTCCCTCCCAGCCCCGACACCCCCTGTTCTAAGGCCCCTCCCATCCTTGACAATCCATGTTCTAAGGTCCTTCCCAGCTCTGACATCCTCTGTTCTAAGCCCCCTCCCAGTCCTGACATTCTCTGTTCTAAGGCCCTTCAATCTCTCACATTCCATCCCATTATGCTCTCCTTTAGAGCAGTGTATCCTGTACTGGATCTCTAGCCTTGAAATGAGAAAGACCTGGCCCCTCCTCAGACATATGCTGGCTAGGTGATCCTGGGCAAGTCACATAACCTCTCAGTGCCTTAGACAACTCTTAAGACAAATTAGAGCAGATGAATTCTGTGATAGGAATTTACATCCCTTGGAGTTCTGTTTACTGATGAAATCAGAGACTTGCACCCACAGCAGAAGCCCACAGAGGCCCCTTTTTGCCCCAGGCCAAGTTGCTGCAGTGCCTTCCCCAGGAGCCTTCCCATTGGTGGAAGCATGAAGGAGAGTTGCCTGGACAGGTGTCTCGGCCTTTTCCCACACCAAGCCAGGCCCAGTGGCGAGCTCTGTGCCCAGGACACTTCATAAAGGACTGAGGGAGGCCCCTTGAGGGCAAGGGCTCTTTCTGCCTTTGCCTTGGGTCTCCAGCTCTTGGCACACTTTAAGCAATGAGGCACGGTGAGCTGAATTCTTGACTATCTTATTGAATCACATCACACATATATAGCATTGGGAAGTGTCCTGTCCTGCCTCGTCCTATGTTGTCCTGGGCATTCTGTACCCCAATCTGCCCCCAGCCCACATACGGTCTTAATTCTAGCCCTGTGACTTGCCGCTCTGAGCAGTTTCATAGTAGCTGTCTCACTGGGCAGGTCTCCTCCTTACCTCTTGGCACCCCTTCCCCCAAATTCACATTCCAGCCTGCCTCCTTCCCACCCACTTCCCTGTGAAGCCTGAGCTCACCAATATATTGGGTTCCTTCCTTCCCCCTCCAACCCTCCTCTAATCCCCAACTGTTTTCTCACCAGTCTCTTTTCCTCTCCCTAATCCCTTTAATCAGAGGCCCCAAGTTACCTGGGGGGAAGCCAAGAAGCCAGGGATGGTTGTTGGGTGGGGGTAGGGTGAGAAAGGTGAGGTAGCGGGGGTCGCCAAGGCCTCCTAGGGCTGGGGG
>NW_025353070.1:0-3957 GCF_016433145.1 Gracilinanus agilis
TATATATATATATATATACATACATATGCATGTATATATATGAATGATTTTTAGCTCTGTAGTACTTATTCCATGTCTTGACAAGAGAAGCAGTAGCACAGGACTCAAATTATCAGCCCTGGATGATGGAAGCCAACTATATTTGGCAAAATAAATTGTAGCATTTGTATTTCATCATAAATATATTTCCTACTAAAGTCTAGCACCCAAGACTGAGCAGCCCTGCTTCCAGAAATAATCATGTCTTATTCAAATCAAAAACCAATTTCATGCCGGTGGACTCAAAGACAGATTTGATTTGGTCTTGAAATGAGTCAAGCCTTTTCCAGAAGCTTTGCCTTCTTTTCATCAAGTAGGAAAGGTGAGTGGATGTCCTCATCCTTCAGGTATCCCTCCAGACCCTGCAAGAACAATGGCAAAGAAATGTCTTTTCCCCTCTCTGGAGATGAATTCACCCATGTGATTGGTTCTTCTCTGGAATGCTTCATAGAGCAATGTCAGAAACATCTCATATAGCCCAAGGGAGACAGCAGAGAAGATGACAAGAAGCTACTTGGATTGGGGCAGCAAATTTATTGACACAATGACTGACTTCAGATTGTATTCTACTGTCCTGTTTCCCTACTACCACTTCATAGGCAGAATAAGTAGGTCACTTCCTCCCCAGCTCTCCTGGGTAGGCTTGAAAGACAATACCTTAAGGGCAAGGAAGAGCTTTCCCTGAAAACAGGAGGCCCAGAACCAAACCCAATGTCACAGCATCATAGACTGTCACAGGTGGAAGGGATCTTTGAGATCATCTAGCTCAACCTTTTCATTTTACAAATGAAATAACTGAGGCTTGAGAAGAAGATGATACTTGTATGAGGTGAAATATATTAGTGACAGAGTAGGGACTAGAACCTATTAAGGCACCAAAAGCATAAATTTAAAGGGCCTCAAGCAAAAGTTTACAAAGTCCACTGAATGATGTTGTCTTTTGACATCATTCCAAGCCCTGCAAGGTTGTGAGTCTAGTGCAAAAGTCAAAAACCAAACTCCAAGATTATCTCATAGGGAAACCAAGAAATCATGTGGTCCAGGAAGCTGAGCAAAAAATTAAGTGGAAGGGAAACCACATTTCATACAGCATAGAATATTAAGGATCCTTTCACCATTTGGTCAAAAAAAAAAAAAAAATTGAGAGCCTGGCACAGGTTTTGTTTGGATCCCAGAATCAGCCTATGCCCTCTGCAGACTGAATCTCTCCATGTTATCACTAATCCCTTCTCACCATCTCCTAAAAATGTCCCCAGGAACTCTAGGGCCCATGGTTCATATTGGTAAACAGGTGCAGTTGAGAGAGCATTCTGCCCAAGGTCATAAAAGCAGTCGTTTGGTTCCAAAAACCTTCAACTTTCATTCTGCCTTCCAGCGTCTCTTACCCCCCAATCCTGCAAAGCCCTGAAACTGAGAAACAGACTCTCACCTCTCCAAAATAGGACACTAGTGGAGAAATCTCACAAAGGACAGAGTTTTCAGTTCCTACCGTACTGTAAAAGAAAAACATGCATTAGCACCTGCTTAGTCCAGAATTCCTTCTTAGTAGGACTGTCACGCCTGGAGCCAAGTCCCAGCCTTCTCTGGGGGCTCAGACTACATAGGCCGACATGACCTACAGCAATTTTCTTCACCATCATGGACCTAAACTCTCCTTCCACTCACAGAGAAGTTCTTGCGTTGGGTTGTAAAATATTCATAATATAAAAGGCTTCAAAAGTCTGGCTTTGGGGACATTCAGATTCAGCAGTTTGCGTCAATGAGGAGTGGAAAGAGACATCTAATTTCCTTTCCCTTTCTGGTTCAGAAAAACAAAACGACCCAAGCCGTCTTTGGAATATCATCACTCAGTTCATGTTTCAGAGTTTATTAATATATGGATGAAGGTTTCTAAGGGCCTGTCTCCTGCTGGTATTCTGAGCAGATTTCACAGGCTCATTAAACAGTCCAAAAGCTATTCATCTGTGACAGGGAACCCAAGAACTGGAAGGGGAGAGATCTTCATAATCATCATTAGAAGGCCCCTCCGAGGCCTATAGGTGAGCAGGAATTCTCCTCTCCCACTCCCCTGACAAGTGATTAGACAGTTTCTACTTAAGCGCTTCCAACGACCTGGAACCCACTCCTTCCCAAGGTAGCCAGCTCATTTCCCTTCAGCATGACTTCTTATTAGGCAGCATTACCTTACATAGGGCCTAATCTGTCTCTGAAACTTCTTACATCATCTCCCAGTTCAGCCAAGTAGAGCAAGTCTAAAATCTCTTCTACAAATACCAGATGGCACTGTTCAAGCCCCATACATCCAGTCCAGTCCTCCCACCTCCATGTATTGCTAAAGCAGTACTGAGAACCAATTAGGAGCAAAGGATCTCGCCATTTCTGGTTCCCCAGACACAAGTGTGGCTAAATGTAGGCACTTGTCAAGAGATTACAGAAAGTAATGGAAGTGATGGAAGTCAAGCCATCACCTCCCAGCAACAGCTTTCTATATTGCCAGGAGGAGGATGAATAGAATATCATTCCAGAACAAGAGTTATTTAGGGATCGGTGGAGGGAAGACAGTGTGATAGCAATTATTTAGGATGAATAGGGAATACTAGGCTAATAGCTAACGAGGATGGATAATAGCTGCTTAGGAAGTGGGGAGACACATTGGAATAAGAGCTGTTTGGAAAGGATGGAAGTACATCAGGGTAACTGCTGCCTAGGTTTTCCAGCCTCTCCTTTTTCTTTTTCACAAATCATCCTCCATTTAATTACAAATCATCTTCATAAAGCATAGGTCTGATCACATCATATCCCTGTTCAAGAGCCCTCATGGGTTCCTTATAGCCTCCAGAATTAAGTTACATACTCTTGGACTTGGCATTCAAGGCCCTTGATGACCTGGTTTTAACCTACCTTTTCAACCTAATTCTAGCAAATTGTACTATTAATTGGTTCCAAACCTTGTTTTACTGTCTCCCTTCTTCAAGTGTGACTGGCTACCTTCCATAGCTGGAAAAAAAAATATTCCGTTCTGATTTCTCTTTAAATTAGGGGCTCTTATTCTTTTTTTGTGTCACAGATCCCCTAGACAGTCTGATGAAGCCTATAGACTCCTTAGAATAATGCTTTCAGGGGGGCAGCTGGGTATCTCAGTGGACTGAGAGCCAGACCTAGAGAGGGGAGGTCCTAGGTTCAAATCTGGCCTCAAAAATTTCCCAGCTGTGTGGCCCTGGGCAAGTCACTTGACCACCATTGCCTACCCTTACCACTCTTCTGCCTTGGAGCCAATACACAGTATTTACTCCAAGACAGAAGGTAAGGGTTTTATTTTAAAAAAATAATAATAATGCTTTCAGAAGAACAAAATAAAATACATAAGATTACAAAAGAAACAAATTATAATGAAATAAATAATTTTTTTCCATCCAAGTTCATGAAACCCCCTAAAACCTATCCACAGATCCCAAGTTAAGAAGGCCTGCTTTGGCCCTTCAATTGGGGAATGGCTGAACAAATGTAATATCTGGTGGTGATGGAATACTATTGTGCTAAAAGTTATAATGAACTGGACAAATTCCATGTGAACTGGAAAGACCTCCAGGAACTGATGCAGAGCAAAAGGAACAGAACCAGGAGAATCTTATTATACACAGAGATGGATACACTGTGGCACAATTGAATGTAATGGACTTCTCTACTGGTAGGAATGTAATGATCCAGGACAGTTCTGAGGGACTTATGAGAAAGAACACTATCCACAACCAGAGAAAGAACTGTGGGAGCAGAAACACAGAAGAAAAACAACTGCTTGATCACATGGGTTGATGGAGATATGATTGGGGATGTAGACCCTAGTGCAAATGTTAATAATATGGAAATAGGTCTTGATCAATGACACATGTAAAACCCAGTGGAATTCCTTGTTGGCTA
>NW_025353071.1:0-1731 GCF_016433145.1 Gracilinanus agilis
GAGAAGGGAAGACAAGGGAAGGGAAGGGAAGGGAAGGGAAGGGAAGGGAGAAAAAGCTGTCAGTGACCTGAATCCTGCTATTGAATATAAATTAAAATGGTGAGGCAGAGATCACTATCAATAAGAATATTGAACAAACAAATACAAAGGTCCTTTCCTAAAGCTTAGATAATGTCTATTCAATGAAAAAGCAAATGTTGTTTGAAACATTTTTAAAATTTTACTGAAATCTGAGTTCCACCTTAAATAGATACAGCAAATGGAGGTACTTAAACTTTCTGGCAGAATTTTTATCTAGAAAAGTACACTAGATAAAAATTTGCATTACACTTAAGAAATTGAAGTTTGTGCTAGGAAAAAAAAAAACCCTTTTGTCCTAAAAGGTTTTTAAGAGATCTTATTTAAGTGAACATGAAGATGTGAAAGCCTGCTTATTGTTATGATTAGTAGTCTAACTTTTGAAGAATCTGTATTAGCTTCTTTAAAAATTTATCTAACATGGAATGCTGCTGTGCTATCATTACTAACTGAGACTGTAAGCAACTATTTAGAAACATTAGATGGACAAGGTATAATTCACATTTTAAAATATCAGAAGAATGGAAATGTCCAGGTATCATCTTTTGGGATATATCTAGTAATAAGAATGGTTAATGGCCCTGTAGGCCCTGTAAGAATTAGGGGTTCACAGATTAAAGGTACACTAAGCAGTAGCATGGTACAATGGAAAGTGGATTCAATTTGGAATCCGGAAAATTTGGGTTGAAATCCCACATCTGTCATTTACCTATGTGACCTTACGTAAATAACAACCACTCTGCTTCTCAATTTCCTTCAATGTAAAATAAGAGGGTTGGAATAGATCCCTTCCGATCAGCTCTAACTCTAATATCCTGTGATCCTAAGATACTGATCCCAAAGATACAACAACATGGCAGAGGAAGTCTCTACCTTTTCATTGGCTTTTCAACATGATATGATGAAAAAATGACCTCAGAGATGTCTGTATCTTCATATTCTGCATTTATAAAGAGTGCCTAATTTAAATTTGATAAAATCTCTAAATTTTTAGTTGGTTCCCACTCATTAAAGATTCATTACTCAGCTGGTTGGAACTCAGATTTGCATGGTGAACATGCAAAATAATGGAGAATTAGGTAAAATATCACTTGGCCTTTTTTTCTCTGAGTGACACCTACGGAACCCCTGAAGCACTGGCAATATTTTAAAAAGTATTATTTTAGCATGTATATAGCACTTTAAAGGTCTGTAAATCACTTTACAAGGTATTTCATTTGATCTTTACAGCAACCCTGAGAGGTAGGTACTATTATCCCCATTATACAGATAAAAAAAAACTGAGACTGAGAGAGATTAAGTGATTTACCCAAGGGCAGAGGATTAGTAAATGTTTGGGTCAGGATTTGGACTCAGTTCTTCCTGACTCCATCTATTACCTATGCATGCTCTATTCACTATGTCTCTCAGCTACCTAGTGGCAGTGGGTTGAAGACCTTTCAGGATTTTTGTTTTAACAGATGAAAAGGAACTTTCTAAAACTTTTTAATGGAGACTCAGGACTGTTAATATTCTTTGGTGAATCATACCTTCCTACAACTGTTTACTAGCTAATGCTGTGATACCAGCTGCTATTCACCTACTTCTCATTTTTGATATAATCGAGGCAATAGGCTGACAACTACATACATACATACATACGTATATATATAT
>NW_025353072.1:0-13579 GCF_016433145.1 Gracilinanus agilis
GGCTAATATAGAAATATGTTTCACTTGATGGCACATGTATAATCTATATTAAAGTGCTTGTTTTTTTCAAGGTGGGAGAGAGAAGGAAGAAAAGGAATTCAGAACTCAAAACTATTTTTTGAAAATGTTAAAAATTGCTTTTACATGTAATCGAGAAAAAAATAAAATAAGAACATTCTTTTAAAAAAATGGCAAGGCAAAGGTGCCCAATCTACTTTGGCTTGAAATTGTCTCAATTTTATATGAAAATTGGAGACCTGGTCTTACTGTGCCTCTCAGTGAAGCATAGTTATTCATATTCCTGTGTCTTCCAAATGGTGGGCACCCTTTTCTGTGCTGTGGGCATAGCCAGATAGATGTCACAAGATGAAAACCATCATGCCCAAGGAACCACCCCATCTCCAGGAGATTGGCAGGGAAAAGTAGTGAAGGCGTCATGAAGTCTAAATTCAACCATCATTGTCATGAAATTGTTGGTAAGCCCACTGGCTGGAAAGGATGTGCTCTCTTTTATACCAACCACAAAGAAGCAACTCATTAAGGTTGCTTCTGAGCTTGCAAGGCAAGTAGCAGATTCACTGGGCCAGGGTGGCTGGCGGCTGTTGTCTGCACTGTTAATGGAGACTTGATTTAATTTTTTGGGACTAATCTGTTTTCAGAATTGCCCTGTAAAAATATTCCACATGGACCCACTTGGCCAAGTCCTAGTTCAGAGGAGTTGTGAATTTGTAACTGCCATTTTCACTGAGGTTCTTAAGAGGACTGACAGTGATTTCCAGGGACTTATAAGTGTACACCCCCACTTGACAAACCCTCAGAGGAGACCAGGACCCTGGAACCTTTCTTTGGTGGCACAAACAATATCCAGGGCAGAAAATATACAAGCAGAATGAGGCTCAGGTCCTTGGTGGCAACAGTTTTAGATGACCCAGTGAGTTTGTTTTCGTTTTGAAATTGGAGAGGTTGGAGGGAAGAGTCTGTGCTTGTGTCCTGAGGTTTATACTATATTTAATCTTTCATGAGTTCCTGGTCTCAGGAGGTCACCCAATTCACAAGCAAAATTAGTCTCCTGAATACCATCTGCCCCCCGCCCCCAATACACTCATACATACAAGAAACTGCCTTCTAGCCCAGACAACTCATTCTTTCCAAAGATTTTGTGGCTGACCTCAGCTCCACAGACAAGTGCAGGCTTAAATAAGATAATAGTTTTCTAAGACCTTCTAGGGCAGCACCCCACACCCTTTATCCCCTTTTGCCTAAAATCTTCCTAAGCAGGAAAAAGAGCATAGTGCCTTCATTCAGAAGAGACCACACCTGAAGGCACAACCCTAATTGGTTGTTTTATTTGCCCTGATAGGAAAGCTCTATTAATTGCATCAAATCCAAGCTGGGCAGACCAGCTTGGGAGAAGCACATAAGCCATAGCCAGTCACACTGTACTGCTGTACAGCCAGTTAATCTAAGGCACATTTTTATGGAAACCTCAAGTTATAACCAACATCTGGTGGCAGATCATTATACGAAGACCCTAAATTGAACCAGTTACAGAGCTGGAGGCGGATCTATCATGCTCTGGAAAACTTTTCTTTCACTGGTGGGTTTTAACAAGTGTAGAAAGGAAATAAAATTCAAAAAGCATAAACTGTTTTACATTTTCTCATTGAACTTTGATAGAAGTGGATGTCCTCCAAAGTAAAGAAATACTGGCAAAGTAGAAGGAAAGATGGAGACAGACATAAAAAGAGAAGATCTGGAAATAAAACACTTCTGTTATTGCAATTAATATTTCCTGATTTGAAATGTAAAAAGCTTAAAATTTAAGTACATGTGTACATATATATTTATATGTATATATGCTAAGTGGTTTTAAAAGTTATTGTGGTATACTTTTAAAGCCTATTAATGTACCCTCAGGCCCAGTAATACCCTTAGGGTTGTTATACTCACAAGAATGCATAAGGACACATATAGGCGTATGTTGGTACAAGCCAGGGAGACGGAGGTTCAAATGCTGCTTCTGATATATACAAGCTGTGAGAACCTGGGCAAGTTACCTAATTTCTTAGTGTCCCAGGTAAGCCTATAAGACTGTAAGTTATGGAAGTCTGCTGACCTGTACCAAAAGAGGGAATTTCCACACAAGGAGTTCCTCATGCCAGAAGAAATCACAGGTTAGGTATACACACACACACACACACACACACACACACACACACACAAACAAACAAATAAATATATCTACATACACATATATGTATACACATATATATGTATTATGGAGGGAAAATAGAGGAAATGATCTTATGAGCCAAACTAACTTTATTAGAAGAGCCATAAATCACAAAGTTGGGGTCTCTAGATATACTCCATATGATCTAAGAGAAACCCCAAGTTGATAATTTGACTGGTATTTATTCTCTATGTAAGAGAGTTAGATTATACAAACAATTTCCAGAAGGGGAGTTGGTCAGCTACATTTTTCTTCTCTTGAAAGTGGGTAGTAACCACAATTTTGTCTTCTAGTAGGTTTCCTTCAAGAAGATCAGGTTTTTAAATCCTACCATATGTCATCTAAAGAAACACACACGAGGCAGGTAGACACACACAGGGTAAAGGTAAAAGGCTGAAGCAAAATCTATTGGGCATCGACTGAAAAAAAAGAAAGCAAGAATCACAATCATGATATCTGACAAAGCCAAAGTAAAAATAAATCTGATTAAAAGAGATAGGGAAGGTAATTACATCCTAATAAAAGGCAATCTAGACAATGAGGAAATATCAGTACTCAACATGTATACACAAAATGGTATAGCATTCAAATTTTAAAAGGAGAAGCTATTGGAGCTTAGGGAGGAATAGATAGTAAAACTATACTAGTGGGAGATCTAAATATTCCTTTATCAGATCTAGATAAATCAAACAAAAAAAAAATAAGAAAGAGGTAAGAGATGTGAATGAAATCTTAGAAAAAATTAGTTAATAGATATATGGAGAAAAATAAATAGGGACAAAAAGGAATACACTTCTTTTCAGTAGCACATGTTACATTCACAAAGATTGGCCATTTATTAGGGCATAAAAACATTGCAAACAAATGCAAAAAAGCAAAAATAACAAATTAAATCTTTTAAGATCATAATGCAACAAAAATAATAATTAGAAAGGGTACACAGAGAGGAAAATAAAAAATTAATTGGAAATTAAATAATATTATTTTCCAAAATTGGTTGGTTAAAGAACAAATCATAGAAACAATTAATAATTTCATTGAAGAGAATGACAATGAGGAGACATTCTATCAAAATCTATGGGATTCAGCCAAAGCAGTACTCAGGGGAAAATTTATATCCCTGAGTGCATATATTAACAAATCAGAGAGGGAAGAAGTCAGTGAAGTGGGCATGCTGATTAAAAAACTAGAAAGAGAACAAACGAAAAATCCCTAGATTAAAAACTAAATTAGAAATCCTAAAAATTAAAGGAAAAATTAATAAAATTGAAAGTGAAAGATCTATTGAATTAATAAATAAGACTAGAAGCTAGTACTTTGAAAAAAACAAATAAAATAGATAAAGTACTGGTTAATCTAATAAAAAAGGAAAGAAGAAAACCAAATTAATAGTATCAAAGATGAAAAGGGTGACCTCACCTCTAATGAAGAAGAAATTAAGGTAATTTTTAAGAACTATTTTGTCCAACTATATGGCAATAAATAAAGCAATTTAGGTGATATGGATGAATATTTACAAAAATATAAATTCCCTAGATTAATAGAAGAAGAAATTGAATATTTAAATAATTCCATACCAGAAAAAGAAATTGAACAAGCCATCAAAGAACTCCCTAAGTAAAAATCCCCAGGGCCAAATGGATTCACAAGTGAATTCTATCAAATATTTAAAGAACAACTAATCCCAATACTATACAAACTATTTGACAAAATAAGAAAAGAAGGAGTTCTACCAAATTCTTTTTATGACACAAATATGGTACTGATTCCAATGCCAGGCAGATAAAAAAAAAAAACTACAGACCAATCTCCTTAATGAACATAGATGCAAAAATCTTAAATAGAATATTAGCAAAAAGACTCCAGCAAGTGATTATGAGGGTTATTCACTATGATCAGGTGGGATTTGACCAGGAATGCAAGGATTGTTTAATATTAGGAAAACCATCAGCATAATTTACCATATCAATAACCAAATGAACAGAAATCACATGATTATCTTAATAGATGCAGAAAAAGCCTTTGACAAAATACAACACTCATTCCTATTGAAAACACTAGAAATTATAGAAATAGAAGGGCCTAAAATTATAAAAAGTATATATCTAAAACCACTAACAAGTATCATCTGCAATGGGGATAAATTAGAAGCCTTCCCAATAAGATTAGGAGTGAAACCAGGATGCCCATTATCCCCTCTATTATTTAACATTGTACTAGAAATGCTAGCAGTAGTAATTAAAGAAGAAAAAGGAATTGAAGGTATTAAAAAAAAGAGACTAAACTATCACTCTTTGCAGATGATATGAAGGTCTACTTAAAGAATCCTAGAGAATCAACTAAAAAGCTAGTGGTAATAATTAACAACTTTAGCAAAGTTGAAGAATACAAAATGAACCCACATAAATCATCAGCATTTCTATATATTTCCAACACAACTCAGCAGCAACAGTTAGAAAGAGAAATTCCATTTAAAATTGCCCTAAACAATATAAAATATGTAGGAATCTATTTGCCAAGACAAACACAGGAATTATATGAACACAACTACAAAACGCTTTCCATACAATTAAAATTAGATCTAAACAATTGGAAAAAAACATTAATTGCTCATGGGCAGGATGAACTAACATAAGAAAAATGACACTCCTACCCAAATTAATTTACTTATTCAGTGTCATACCTATAAAACTACCAAGAAACTTTTTAACTGAATTAGAAAAAAATTATAACAAAGTTCATCTGGAAAAACAAAAGATCAAGAATATCAAGGGAAATAATGAAAAAAAAGTGAAGGATGTGGGCCTAGCAGTACCAGATTTTAAACTGTACTATAAAGCAGTGGTCATCAAAAAAAGTATGGTACTGGCTAAGAAACAGAAGGAAGGATCAGTGGAATGAAAGGTAAATGACCTCAACAAGAGAGTGTATGATAAACCCAAAGATTCCAGCTTTTTGGGGAAAAAACCACTATTTGACAAAAACTTCTGGGAAAATTGGAAAACAGTATGGAAGAGATTAGATTTAGATCAATATTTCATACACTACACCAAGATCAATTCAGAGTGGGTGAATGACTTAAATATAAAGAAGGAAATTACAAGTAAATTAGGTGAACACAGAATAGTATACCTATCATATCTAAGGGAAAGGAAAGATTTTAAGACTAAGCAAGAGATAGAGAATATTACAAAATGTAAAATGAATAACTTTGATTACATTAAATTAAAAAAGGTTTTGTACAAACAAAACCAATGCAACCAAAATTAGAAGGGAAGCAACAAATTAGGAAAAAATCTTTGTAACAAAAACCTCTGACAGAGGTCTAATTACTCAAATTTATAAGGAGCTAAATAATTGTACAAAAAAAACCAAGCCATTTCCCAATTGATAAATGAGCAAGGGTCATGAATAGGCAATTTTCAGATAAAGAAATCAAAACTATCAATAAGCACATGAGAAAGTGTTCTACATCTCTTATACTTAGAGAAATGCAAATCAAAACAACTCTGAGGTACCACCTCACACCTAGCAGATTGGCTAATATGACAGCAAAGGAAAGTAATAAATATTGAAGGGGTTGTGGCAAAATTGGGACATTAATGCATTGCTGGTGAAGTTGTGAGTTGATCCAACCATTCTGGAAGGCAATTTGGAACTGTGCCCAAAGGGCTTTAAAAGACTGCCCTTTGATCCAGCCATACCACTTCTGGGTTTATACCCCAAAGAGATAATAAGGAAAAAGATGTACAAAAATAATTATAGCCTTGCTCTTCGTGGTGGCAAAAAAATTGGAAAATAAGGATATGCCCTTTGATTGGGGAATGGCTAAACAAATTATAGTATCTGTTGCTGATGGAATACTATTGTACTAAAAGGAATAATGAACTGAAAGAATTCCATGTGAACTGGAACAACTTCCAGGAACTGCTACAGAGAGAAAGGAGCAGAACCAGAAGAACATTACACAGAGACGGATACATTGTGGCACAATCGAATGTAATGGACTTCTTTACTAGCAGCAATGCAACGATCCAGGACAATTCTGAGGGACTTATAAGAAAGAATGCTATCCACATCCAGAGAAAGAACCGTGGGAGTAGAAACACAGAAGAAAAACGACTGCTTGACCACATGGTTCGATGGAAATATGATTGGGGATGTAGACTCTAAATGATCACTCTAGTGCAAATATTAATAATATGGAAATAGGTCTTGATCAATGACACATGTAAAACCCAGTGGAATTGTGCATTGGCTATGGGAGGGGGTGAGAGGAGGGGAGGGAAAGAACATGAATCCTATAACCATGGAAAAATGTTCCAAATTAATTAATTAAATGAACTAAAAAAAAGAAAGGTGGAGGAGAGAGAAGGAAGGAAAGAACATGGATTACAAAATGTCAGAAAATAATTATTAAAAGCATCAGCATGTAATATGAAAAAATTAAAGAATTTTTGCAAAAGTTTAACTTCTAGAGGTTCAATAATGTATTCAGGATAAAAAAAGGTTAGGTTTTTTCCTTCTTATTGAGAGGCACGTTACTTAGAAGAGGCAACTCTTCCATTTATTGTGAAAATAAAAGTGGCCAAGGTTATTCTATAGTTTTAAAGCCAAATGAGACACTGCAGCCACAGTTAGTCTGGATATACTCCAAGACACTAAAAGCAGACACAAGTTCTCCTTGACCAGAGTATTATGGAAGGTACACAATATGGTGGCAGAAGGCAGAGCTAGTGCTCAGAACCTCCGGGGTCAATCCTGTCATCAAATAATTGTCATTTAGTAACAGGAGTGTGCTGGCAAATGTTTAACCATCATCTCAGTAAGGAGATATACATGCAACAAACATTTAATTTAATCTAGATAATTAACATTTTCTCTAAAACTTTAAGTCTATATAAACAAGGAAACAATGTCAAGTTCTGATTTGTTGCATTTGCTAATTTTTGAGGTGTAAACACTCACACTGAAAACTGACTCACAAGTCAGTTTGAGCTTGCTCTAGCAAACCACTGGACTAGCCATTGCATCCATTCATCAACTGGATTGACTCCCAGGATGGCTGAGATTCCAGTTTTTATTTTCTGTTGGCAGTTCTCAGATACTCTTTGTTCTTAATCTCATCTTGGTTATCCTACCTTCAAATTCACTTCAATATAGTAATAAACTGATACCAAATTTCTGCCCCAGTGAGAACTGACAATAACTCTTTGTGAGGATTCTAACTACAGGGATGCATGTGCCTGTGTATGTCCCTTCCCCTCCAGAGACCCACAGCCAGAGATGAGTTGGAGGCCTCTCATCTCATTCCTGGTATGTGCCTACCCTAATTCTGTGCTGCTTGCCTCTGGAGCCCCAGACAGACATGATCAGTGCTACTTCGGTGTCTAAATTCTTAGGGACACACACACACCATAAGACACACTCCTTTGTAACTTCTCAAGCTAAAGAATGCCAGTGGTAGCCATAGAGATTTCACTCTCAGGTATGGATATAGGCACTCTCCGTGAAGAAAAACTACTTAGGCTTGCTATGGAATTAACTGTCAGGAAAAAGTATCTGAGTCAGGTAAAACCTCTATGTGGCAAAGTATATATCGCCTGGAGAAAGCTTACCTGAATGGTGTTCCCTGTGTGTCTGGGCTCCATTTCATTAAAGAGCCTTTCCAACTGGCATATGCCCTGACATAGTGCTTTGTCCTGAAGCTGGAGAAAGTCATAAAGCAGCCTAAGAACACTAGCTATATACATATCTGCGAGTCCATCCTGAAAAAGCCTCTGGCCAATTACTACCTCTGTGGGACCAGCCTTGCCAGGTACCACTTACTGGAGCCAGTGTCTGCTCATAGCTCCCTCCCTTGGCTAGGGGTGCTGGGTTCTAATGATTCTCTTCCTAAAGGCAGACAGAGAATTTACATGGAGGGTAGGAGAGTTTTGACAGAGGGAAGGAAGAAAATTAATTTTTGAAGAATGGAAGCTTAAAGGAAGGAGGCATAGTGAAGGTCTGGGTGAGTGTCTATGGTAAGAACATGAGATCATAGATTGAGAGCTGGAAGGGATTTTAGAGGCCATCGAGTCCACCTTTTCATTTTATATGGGGAAAAACTGAGGCACAGAAAGCTTAAATAACTACCTAGAGGCACATGGCTATTAAGGTTCGAGCTCAGGCTTTCATGACTATAGATTCTATGCCCTATTAACTATATATATAGTTCTCTCCCTCTCTCTCTCTGTCTCTCTCTCTCTGTCTCTCTCTCTCTCTCTCTCTCTCTCTCTCTCTCTCTCTCTGTTTCTCTCTCTCTCTCTCTCTCTCTCTCTCTCTCTCTCTCTCTCTCTCTCTGTCACTCTCTCCCTCCCTCTCTTCTTCCTCTCCTTTCCTCCTTCCTCCCTTCTTGTGAATTTACCAAAGTATAGGTTGTAGAGGCTAAAATACTCACTGATTTCCAATATGATAACAAGCAAAACAATACTCATATATGTAAGAGGGAAATAGGTTTGAAGCATTTTGGAAGCTTAGAAAGACAGGCAGGAGCTGAGATTCCAACTGGAACACAGTGAACTCTCTAAAAGGGCAGTTGTGGGTTTTGAAAGAGATGGGGAAAGCCACTGACCTGAGAGACCTGTGGATTTGGGTGTCTCTAAGCAACACCTGAGACCTTACAACTAGTAGGATCAAGGAGTAGAGGTTGAGATTTCTGACTTGCTTGGTGGACAAGCAAAGTCAATCTCCCTGATTTTCTCTGAAGAGTTATTTGGTTGGTTCCTGTGCTCTTGGAGTATACTTGGACTACTTCTGATCAAGACCTATTGACCATCTACATGAGATTCCATTTGTCCCTCATGTCTTAGCTGCCTATTTAATGAAGTGTAGGGATCTCCTAGATCTTCAACTTTTAACCCTGAGTTTGATCCTTAGTGTTTTGGGTTAAGTGTGACCTCTCCCATCATCCCTAAACTTATAGTCTGTATTAAACTTGTATTTTTATAATTCTTTAGTTCCAATCTACTCACTATTTAGTAGTCACAGACTCTCAGGCTACGTGGACCTGTGGGTGGCAGTTGGTATCAACTGCCAATCCATAATCTCCCATTCCTTGTTCTTTGGTGGGGTTTGTGTTTCCCCAGTTTGTTAGTCCAGTCTGTTATCCCTGTCCAGGCAGTCCTCCTTCTCCCCTTTCTCTAAATCTAGTAATATTTAAGCTACCCATAAGAGTTTCCCCATAAGATATAGCACATTGCATAATTATCTCATTTGATCCTTATAACAACCCTATGATAGGTGCCGTCATTATCCCCATTTTATAGATGATGAAACTGAGGCCGTGAGAGGTTAAGTAGCTTGCCCAAGGTTACACAGCTAACAGATGTCCAAGGCAGGATCCAAATTCAAGCTTTCCTGATTTTAGGTTCATACTATCTCTTTTTGAAAAGCAGAAATTAACTGTTGTAATATCATAAAACAGGACTTTGAAGAGTCACTCTCCTGGGAGCACACAGGTGATTAAAAGCTAACTTGGGAACTTAGTAGAAACAGTAATCTGGGTCCTGAAGTCTAATGAACAGTCATTAGCCTGGGAAAATATCCATCCTTTTAGCAGTGCCAATGAGCTGAGAATACTTAGACCTGGAAATGAAACTTAATGGGAGGTCCAAAGTTAGACCATACATTAAAATTTTTTTTTAAATTTGAATAACAAATTTCCACATGAGTTTTCCAAAGTTATGTAATCCAAATTGTCTTCCTTCCTCCTTCCCTCTCCCCTTCCAGAGCTGGCAAGCTATTCAGTCTGGGTTATAGATATATAACGCAAAACATGTTTCCATATTATTCATTTTTGTAAGTGAATAATCTTATAAAGAACATAAATTTTTAAAAAGAAAAAAATAGCCAGTTCATTTTGGTGAGAATGGGGAAGGAGGGCAGTGGAAGGGGTGGCTCTATCAGAGAATGGCCATTTAGGTTCAAGGGCTTATTTAAGTTGATAAAATCATTAATGATGACATGAACAAGGGGTAGTCTAGGCTTAGGTGCTGCTCAGAAGAAACAACAAAGTCTTGTTTCTTCTAAGTTATTACCACAATCAGGAAGGCAGGGCAATTGATTTGTGGAAGGAAGGTAGCAGCTGTCACCAATAACTTTGGTTTATTTATTTACTTTAAACCCTTACCTTCCAACTTAGAATTAATATTTTTGGTATTGGTTCTAAGGCAGAAGAGCGGTAAGGGTTAGGCAATGGGGTTATGTGACTTGCCCAGGGTCACACTGCTAGGAAGTCTCTGAGATCAGATTTGAACCTAGGATCTCCCTTCTCTAGGCCTGACTCTCAATCCACAGAGCTACCCAGCTGCCCCCTGTCACCGACAACGTTAATGAGGATACTAGCCTCCCTCCCTCTTTCATATTGTTGTAAAATTGGAAAATCTTGAACCCCTGGAACTGCATTGCCCAGGATTCCTTTCTGTATTACCCACAATTCCTTTTCCTTTCTATTTACGTGCATCTTTTTCGTGATTGTATATAAGTTTTGGGTATCGCTCCTCTCCCTCTCTTCCATGTGAAGTGAGTGGGGAACGTTCTCTCTGATCTCTGGCTCTCTAGTTAAATATTAATAAATCTCTATAAATATTAATCTTTGGAGATATTGAATATTAATTTTAAAATCCACACTGTCCATGGCCAGCAAAACCCAGGTTTCTGGGCTAATGTTTCCAAACTGACCTTGTAGAATTTTCCATGTCGTGGAATTGATTGTTGTCAGGAAAGAATTTGAGTCAGGTGAGATCTCTATGAGGCAAAGCAAAACATCTCTGGATGTAAGATTTTTCCCTGTGTGTCTGGGCTCCCTTGCTTGTGCGAATCCCCAAGGACTGCCTTATGCCATGGACTGTACTGCAAACTGCCTGAGGGTTTTATTCAAAGTACACATACACACACACTCATATCTATCTATCTATCTATCTATCTATCTATCTATCTATCTATCTATCTATCTAATATATGGAGATATATATCTCCACTATTCATATAACCATTAATGATAATCAATAATAAACCCTTGAACCCCTATAGACTACTCTCTGATCCAGCCAAAAGTATGTTTGTATGTGTATATATGCATATGCATATGTACGTATAAATGTATGTATGCATGTATGCATGTATGTATATATATATGTATATATATATTTATATGGGCTGAGCAGTAATTAATCCTGTTTCTCAGTGTCAGCAATGATGACATCCTTCCTTGTTTTCTTTAATGTTTCTGAAGAGACATTTTATAGTCTTGCAGTGAGAAATTATAGAAGCATGACATAATGGCAGAACCAGCCTTAATAATGGGTCAGTGAGGATGCTCTAGGCAAACAATTCAAGACACAGAGGCAAAAATCAGCTTTTGGATGGGGCAGCAGTGAACCCTCTGTCTCAGTTTCCCACAACAGCAGCTCCACCTCACTGAGAGGAGTCACATCAAATCAACAAGCATTTAATTGCCAACTATGTACCAGTTCCTGTGCTGGGAATGAAAAGAAAGAGGGGGGGAAGCTGGGTAGCTCGGTGGATTGAGAGCCAGGCCTAGAGACTGGGGAGGTCCTAGGTTCATATCTGACCTCAGACACTTCCTAGCTGTGTGACCCTGGGCAAGTCACTTGACTCGCATTGCCTACCCTTACCACTCTTCTGCCTTGGAGCCAATACACAGTATTGACTCCAAGATGGAAGGTAAGGGTTTAAAAAAAAGAAAAGAAAAAGAAAAGAAAGGAAAGGAAAAGAAAAGAAAAGAAAGGAAAAGAAAAGAAAAGAAAAAGAAAACAATTCCTCTCCTCAGGGGATTTACAATCTAATGGGGAAGGCAGCCTGCAAAGAATTATGTACAAGCAAGCTGTGTACTGAAGCTAAATAAGGACTCCAAGGGAGTCAAGTGTGTTAGTAATACAAAAGCCTGGAGAGAATAGGCTAGATGTAGGATGGTTGATCCCAGAGGACAGGTAGCATGGAGTAGTATATAGGACACTGGATTAAGAATCAGGAAAACCTAGGTTTAAATACCATTTTGGACTCTTTTTAGGAAAAATATCAGGCTGACTGACACAGAGTTCAGCTGGAAATATTATCTCTGCCCAATATAAGATATATATATCCTAGAGGTACTACAATGGAGGGCTCAGGACTGTGTGAGGCATGGAGTGCTTGATGGTGAGGGAGAGTGGTACCCATAAGCACTGGGGCATGCAAAGAGTGCCAAAGACAGGTCTTTCCAACTTCTCATATTGACTGGGGCCAGACCTGTACATAGGGGAAAAGGGACTCTCTTCTTCCTGCTCCTTAGTGAATGTTGTGGTCATTTTCTCCCTAGACCAGTGATGGTGAACCTTTTAGAAATAAAGTGTCAGGCCCCATCCCTACCCCATCCTTGCAGACCAAGTACTGTGCCCAACCTCCCCCCAGAGACAACATGCCATGCCTTTACCCCACACAGGGTAAGGGGAAAGTACTCCCATTGGGCTGCTGGGTGGAGGTCCAGGTGAAGTGAGGAATGTCCTCAGTGCAGGTGAAAAGGGGAAGGGGAGTGGCCTGAGTGCTCTGCTCCCCTCTAGCTCTGCTGCCTGCAAGCTGCCCATCTTACCCCCTGTGCTTTTCCATTGGGTTGCTGGGCAGAGGGGCAAGAGATGTGAAAAAATGTCAGGGGCAAGGGAGCAGCTCCATCTGAGTCCTTCTGCCTTTCTAGGAACAAACTTTTGGAGGGGGAGGTGGGAAAGAGGTGGCCGTGTGCCCACAGAGAATGCTCTATGTGCCATAGGTTTGCCATCATTGCCCTAGACCCAGAACTCAGGATTGTGCTGACTCTGAAAATTCAGCTTCAGAGAGTGCTTAATTAGGTTTTCTAAGGCTAACTTGGAAATTAATCACCATATAGAGCAGAGATAGCTAGATGGCACAGTGAATGGAATGAATATAGCCAGGATGGTCTGAGTGCATATTCAGTCTCAAATACTTACTACCTATATAACTGTGGGCAAGTCATTTGCCCTGTTTCCTCTATTTCTTCATTTTGTAACATTGGTATAATAATAGCACCTACAGTGTTGTTTGGAAGATAATATTAGTAAAAAGTGCTTGACATATAGTAGGTGCTATATAAATGTTAGCGATTATAATATTAGCTATTAAAGCAGTGTACCATAGGAAAGCATGTTCCAATTTCCAAGCAACCAGCTTACAAATGACCTCTGAGTGTTCAGCCTATTGATAAATTAGACTGCCTGTGTAATTTAATATGCAAATTATACACATATATGCAACTAATTATTTATTTACTAGATTTGTATTACTAAATTAATT
>NW_025353073.1:0-5005 GCF_016433145.1 Gracilinanus agilis
CATAGACCCCTCAAATCTCTAGCTTAATACTTTGCTATTAATTAAGTCTACAATTCTAAGCACAAGGATAGAAGTCATAAAGCACTTTAAGGCTTGCAGAGGGCCTTATATGAATCAAAACAGTGTATAAACAGTCGTATTTGATCCTAACATCGACCCTGTGAAGAAAATGCTTTATTTTCCCTATTTTTCAATCAGGAAACTGAGAATAAACGGTTCAGTGATTGGACTAAGGTCACCAGTAGTAAGAGTCTCAGGCAGGTCTTGAACTCAGGTTTTCCTGACTCTGCCTGGATATAATTAATAAAAATCCTAGAATGCTAGAACTTATGACAGGAAAATGGTTCTTTAGCTCTTTTTTGTACGTTATGAACCCTGGTATGAGGTCTATGAAACCCTTCTCAGTAACTACAAAAGAAAGCAATTATATCGAGACACAATTATCAAAATATTTTTAAAACAGGTTCCTGGACCCCAGGTTAAGAAACTTCTGACAGCTAGCACCTGAATACCTAAATCTGATACCTGGAAAGTCCCTTGGAGATGCTAACCACTGCACTGTGCAGGTGAGAAAGCTGAGACTCTGAGAGCATGAAAGCGCTGTCCCCCCGGGGGTTCGCGAGTACTTATTAAGCACTCCCTATGTGCCAGGCACTGTGTTCGGGGATCCACGGTAGAGAGGGAAGGTTTTTTTTTTTTTTCTGTTTTGTTTTTAATTTCCAGCCCTCAAAAAGCTCCCATTCCAATCGGAGAGACACAGGCAAACAACACTCGCGTCCAAAACAGAGTGCGGTGGGAAGAAATTGAGTGACTCGAGCCAGGGCTCGGGCTGGTGGAGCCCTCCCGACTCGGAGCCCAGAGCCTGCCCACTGCCTCTTGGGCATAATAAATGGGCATCAGTGCTCTCAGGCCCCTCCTTGGTCCTAGCCCCGGAGAAGTCAAGGCCAAGCCAGTTAGTCCAGAAGTCGGTTTGTTTTCCTTTGCGCTCAGGATTGCATCAGTGCGGCATGAGCCGTGTTCCAGCATGTGAAATTCAGTTACCAGGTCTGACAGCTCCATCTGGCAGAAAGCAGCAACCAGCTCCATCGGCGCCAGGGACAGGGGAGAATAATTAAGTGCTGAAATCTGCATGAGACAGAGCGGGTCCTATCAGATCGTGTGGGTGCCAGCTTTTGATTTCTCTTAACAACAAGGGCACCCTCAGAAACCAGATAGAGAGATAGGACCGCGTACATGACACCTATTAAAGGGATACGGCTCTGGGAGGAGTGTCCCCAGGGTAGTTGCCACCAATCAGGGCTGGTCCTTCCTTATTTTGCAACTTCATATCCTGCTGGTGAGAGGCTCGGGGTGGAGTTCCCCAGGAAAGCCAGCTCAACTGGAAAAAGCCCTCTCTCTCTGAGAAGTGAGGCAGTACTGGACAGTGGAAAGCACCCTGGACCGGGTCCCAGTTTTGACTGCCATTAACTGCACAGGTCATCTTATAGAAGCCATGGTCTTTGCCCTGGGTCTCAGTTTCCTTTTTGGTAAAATGAGGGTGCTGCAATCAGCAGCGGACCGGAAAATGTTACCCCTGCTCCCTCCCTCAAAAAGTCATGCTTTTTGACCCGATAATTCCATTTGTGTAAGCATGGCTCGTGTTAAAAAAAAAAAAAAAAAAAAAAAAAAAGCAAAGACTGAAATCAGGGAGACAGAGGGTCGAGTCCTACTTTGGTCACAACTAGGTGAGTGATTTCAGGCATTTGCTTCGCAGTTCTTCCACTTAACTGAGAGTATTTGACAGCAGAACATATTCTGACCTACATTGTGGAGGGAGTTTCCGGGTGTAGAACTCCCTACTGCAATGAAGCCACAAGTCCAAAATCAATAACAATAACAATAAAGACACACACGTCAAAGTTCTTCATTAAATATCAAGTTGACATTCCTCTGTTTTGACTTGTCGGATTCCCACCCCCAGGCTCCCGTCATTCAACAAACTCCTGGGTCAAATATAAATCAATTAAAATATAAATCACTTCCTGGATCAAATATAAATTTCTCTTCTGAGCATTCGAAACCCTTCCTAACCTGGCCCTTCTCCTTCTCCAGTCTTCTCACATCTTACTCCCTTCTACATATTCTGCCATCCAATGCCCCTGACCTCCTTCTTATTCCCTAAAAAACGACACTCTAGCTCCATACTCCAAGCTTGATCGTCATTGGTTGTCCCCCATGCCTGGAACCCTCTTCCTCATCTCCAGCTCCTGGGTTCCCTGGCTTCCTTCAAGTCTCAGATAAATCTCATCTTCTGCCAAAAGACTTTTTCAGTCCTTTTTAATCTTAGTGATTAGAGACCCTCTGAGTCTATTCCCCTAATATACCTATATTGTATATGGATATACACATATATGTGTATACTGTGTGTATATATGCATGTGTATATATATATATCTTGTGTGTACATGTATATATAGAGTGTGTATTTATGTATGTATAATATATAGCTTGTACATAAATATAAATATTGCATGTATGTTATATATAAATATATCCTGTGTGTATATGTATATGTGTGTATATATATATATATCCTGTGTTTGTATTTATGTGTGTATATATCATATATATCCTGTATTATATATATCCTGTGTATAATATGTGTTTGTATAATATATATCCTGTGTTTGTATATGTGTCTCTCTATCATAGTTATATCCTGTATGTATACACATATATCCTTTGTGTATATATATAAGTTTGTATGTGTATATATTTATCCTATGTGTATTTTAAGTATATATCCCATATATATCCTGCATGTATTTATGTATATAGTCTGTGTGTATATATATATATATATTCTGTTTATATATGTGTAAATATTATATATATATATTCCATGTCTATATATATGTGTGTGTGAGTGTATATAATATGTGTACATCCACAATTTAAAAGATAAGGGGAGAGATCACTGATCAAACTAGCAATTCCTAATCAAGCACTGTGTTTCAAGAATCAGAATCTCCCCTAAATGTTAGAGGAACCCAAGGGGAGTAATAGGAGGTGGCTTTGGTATTATAGGTGTATTTTAGCTCAAAGGCAACTCAGCCTATCCCAAGGTGAAGAAAGTAATAGGAAAGCATCCAGATAACATTACTAGATGTTGATATTAAGGGTTATATAAATGTATTTATTTATTTATTAAATACCTATGTTTATGTGTGTTACATATGTTATATATACATATAACACATACATATCTATCTATTGATATCTTGTTTGTACATACTTTTTTGTATATTGTCTTCCCTGTTAAACCTAGAGCTGGAGCAGGGACTAGCTCTTGTCCTTCCTTGTATCTTTGGCATTTAAGAAGAGTGTCTAGCACGGTAGGTGTTTAATAAATGCCAGTCGATTGACCAACATGCAATAATTGCAAAACAAAAATTTGGGAACAGCCTAATTATCCAATAAGAGTCAATCACTATCTATTAAACACCTCCCAAGAGACGAGCATACTGGTTAAATAAGTTGAGGTGTAAATGAAATGGAATGAAATACTATAATTTGGTGAAGATGGATAAGTATGAAGAATGCAGCAGAGGACAGGAGAAATAGTCCTGGATGTAGAGTCAAAGGGCATGTGTTCAAATGCCAACTCTGTCAAGCTCTGCTTACTCTGCCGTGATGTTGGGTAAGTCACTTAGGCCTCAGTTGCCTTGCCAGTAAAGTCAAGAAGCTGTTCTAGGTGACCCCTGAATTACCTTTCTGCTCTAAATCTTTGATCCCAGGAATAGAGAGAAAAAAAGACCTTATGTAACAATGCAAAGAGAGAAGTAGAGCCTGAGGAATGGAATCCACACTATCTATACCTATGTAAGAATCAAAGGGAAAGAGAATGATTCAGCATAACAAATATTTCCAGGACGTAGAGGAAATTGCTGGGGGAAAAAATTAATTAAAATGCTTTATTCACTGAAATTCTGAAGACTGAGAGAGGCAGAGCATCATATAGTGTAGAAAGTTAGTTTCAGTCAGAAGATCTGGGGTCTTGTCAAGCTCTCACACATATTATCTATGACTCTGAAAAAAGCTCCGATCTCTCAGTGCCCTAAATAGCTCTCTAAGACCAGAGGTTACGAAGGAGATCCCAGTCTGTAGGAGTGTAGAGAAATCTTCCTCACCAGGAGCTGCCATTGAACTTATAGGTCTAGTAAAAATACATGTGCTTATGCCTAAACCCCCACAGAATTATTCAGAGTTTAAGATAATATTGATGTCCATTCTTAGGATTATTGTTTAAAAAAATTAAACAGGACAGATAGGAATACGAGATGGTGACTAGAATTATGATTTCATTGAAGTAAGGAAATTCCAAATGAGGAAACTCTGTTTGCCAATGCAAGTGTACCAGGACAGGTTATTTTTTTTCCCAGTCCTACTTCACTGAAATCTAACCTCAGACTTTAAGAATCTACAGATATCAGGTCAAGAATTCTGGGACCAGAAGATTGCTTCTCCACTCCCTCCTCCCAGTGTTATCCCAGAGAATATTAAGGTGTGATACCTTTCCATGGTATCATCTCTACCTATTATGGTCCCATGAACTCTGGGCATGATAATAACTTGCCCAGTTAACTTAAATGTAGCTACTCTGATCTGGCCCTACTTTACCTTGTTATATTAATCCAACTTGGAAGAACTTTCTTATTCGGTTCTATGAGGTTGAACACCACTCCCCAATCCCATATACAAGGAGATTACAGCCCCTACATGAAGCACCCATAGTAACAAGGAAGTAAAATGTAATCTCCTTGAGGGTAGGAATTGCTTGGACCTGACTCATGGCAGGCGGACAATGAATGCTTGTTAAATTGGATAGAATCCTGGAATTAGACGAATACCAATAGGATTGACTCTGTTTCCCATCTTTCTACCATGCTGCACCAAGCTGCCTTCACACCAGTCATCATCCTGATCTCTCTCTCTCTCTCTCTCTCTCTCTCTCTCTCTCTCTCTC
>NW_025353074.1:0-9468 GCF_016433145.1 Gracilinanus agilis
AAAGAAAGAAAGAAAGAAAGAAAGAAAGAAGAGGGTCAGAGCCAAGATTTGGGAGAGAAGAGAAAAAATGATTTCAGATTCTGGACCTATGAAGGCAGGGAACACCTTACCATTTCCTTCTTCTGGTTTAATGGTTACCCTCAGATCAAACTTCTTACACACTCCTTCATCTTTTAACTTGGCATTATACACTGTCACTACCTGGGGGTGAGAGAAGGGAAGTCAACATAGACAAAGCAGGAGCACTTAGGAAAAGGTATTCTGAAAGGAAAAGGGGCAGAAGGACAGTGCTGGGCTGGGATTAGAGCCCAGTTTTAGGTAAAAATGAGGGTGAAGCTAGGAGTGGGAGCTTAGGCTAGGCCTAGGTCAGGGCCTGGAGCTTTCTCACCGACAATGTGCCTTGTCCTTTTCCTTTGACCTTCACAGTAAAGTCTTCATTTGTTTTGGTCTGTAGGAAGAAGAAGAATTCAATTCAACATACATTTTATTAAACACCTACTATGTGCCAGACACTGGAGATACAAAGATTGAAAGAAGACAATCCCTCTGGGAACTCACATTAGGGAAAAATCAACAAGTACTTAGATAAATACAAATTAATTTTGGGGAAAGGGGGGCTAACTAATAAATGGGTGAATTAGGGAAGGCCTCTCAGGAGTGGAAGTTTAATCAATAAATCAATGAATACTTTTAAAACACCTAATATATGTAGGCACTGTGCTAATCTCTGGGAATACAAAAAGAGGCAAAAGAGTACCTGCCTCAAAGAATTTACAATCTAATGGCTTGAAGAGAGCCAAGGATTTAAGAGGTCCAGAGAAGGAGGAACATTCTAAACATAGGGGACACCTCAATAGTATTCTGAATCCTGGCATGACTCTCTGGGATAAGTTGGTGGTTATGTGAGTGGAGAGAAGTAGACAAATGGGAGAGATGTTTTGGAGGGATAATTAATAAAATATGGCAACAAATCGAATATTGGAGTTCAGGGAGAAGGAAGAGGATGACTCGGACATTGAGAACTTGGGTGACTGGAAGGATGATGGTGTCCTTGACAAAAACAGATAAGATGGAAGGAAGGGGAAGGTTAGGGAGAAAGAAAATTAATTCTGTTAATCTGGATTTTTATATCTGGGTGCCATTCATGTAGACTGGATAATTGAAATCATAGGAAGTGATGGGATCACCATGACATAGAATGGACAGAAAAGAGGAGAGGACCTAGCACATAGCCCTGGGGCATATTCATATATGATGGTAGAATATAGATGATGATTTTGCAAAAGAGTCTGAGAAACAGTGGCCAGACAGGTAGGAAGAGAACTATGACGGGGCAGTGTCATGAAATCCAGGGAGAAAAGTACTAGGAGGCTGACCAACAATATCAAGAAGTAGGTCAAGAATTAGGAGGAGTGAAAAAAGTCCATTGGATTTAGCAATAGAGACATCACTGGTGACCTTAGAGAGATCATTTCAATTGAGTGGGGGGTAAAAAAAATAGACTTCAGATTGAGAATTGAGTGGAATGTGAGGAAGTAGAGGCAATAAATATAGAGAGCATTTTTCTAGGAATATGGCCATAAAATGGAAGATAAATACAGGAAGATCACTTGAGGGATTGTTAGGATCACATGAAGGGTTTTCAAAAGCTTTATATAATGTTGAAGGAGAAGATCTGGGCATGTTTATGGGCAGATGATCAAAGGGGCAAGTTCCCCAGAGGAGACGAGAGAGTTTGCGATGAAGAACACCATGAAGGGTTAGCCTAGGCAAGCAACCTTGCCATTTCTTTGGAAATCATTGCAAAGAATGAGAGAATGGGAGAGGATGCTGATGTTATTTGAGGATTAGGATTGGAGAGAAAGAAACCTTTTTTGATAGAATATGAAGCAAGGTTACTACTGAGAGGGAATGGGGAGCAGCATAGGAGACAGGAAGGAAGAGAAGGATTGGAGCAGATGCTATGAGGATTATGGTAGAGAGTCAAAGGACTGTTGTATTCAAGTGAGGGCTGAGTTGGGCCAATTTGGGGTGAACAAGTCAGCACAGTTGAGACTTCTTGTAGGTTCAGCAGCATAAGAATAGGAGCAGAGAAGGCAGATGGTGGAAGTAATACCAGGTTGGGTTTAGAATGTGATGAGCAGCAACAGAACAGAACACCAGGGCAAAGGATTCAGGGGTAGAAGACAGTGTAAAGTTGATTATATGGTAAAGATTTCAAAGTGGGATGGTGAGAATGGAGCCTGGAACCTGGGTAATCAGGGAGGGATAGAGTGGCATAGTGGGAAGAGAGGGGTAAGATGGGGAGAGATGGGGAGATCGAGATTATGGTTAGGGAGGAATCTTAGAATTCTGGTTCATGAGGGGAGAATGCTTCGGGATGATGATGAGATGGAGGATATGAGCATTCCTATGTTTGGCTGAGGTGGATGAAAGTATAGATTATAGGAGTGGAGGAGATACATGAACTAAGAAGCAAGGCTGTTTAAAGGGATATCAGTGTGTAAGTTCCCTCGAACAAGGGGTTAGGGCAGAGAAGGAAAGTAGAATGTCTTGAGGAAGGACCTGAGGACCTGAAGATCATGGGTCTTCAAGACTGAATGAGATGTAGAAGTCTTCAAAGATTACTGAATGGTGGTGGTAGGGGGAAGGTCTATAAGCAATGCTGATGTTAGAAATATCCTCTACTCCTCATCCTGACCCAAGGTGTTGGGGAGTGGGGTTGGGAGGGAGTCAGTGAAGTTAAATCCAGAACTGACCAGGGTAGTCAGAGATGTAGTGTTTTCTGGAGAAGTCATGTTTATAAGATTGTAGGAAGATGGGAGGAGTATGAGAAGAGGTCTAAAAAATAATCCTTTGTTAACAGGAAAGGGTATATACTATAGAAGTAAGGTAAAACTAGGAGGTGGAATTAAAGGATCCCTTCCAGCTCTAAATGATTTGATTTTAAGAAGAGGAGAAAAGAAGAAGAAGAGAAGGGAGAGGGACAAAGGGGGGAGATCAGTGAGGGGAGAAGGGAAGGGAAGGGAAGAAAAAGGAAGAGAAAGGAAGGGAGGGGGAAAAGAAGGAAAGGAAGGAAAGAAAAGAAAGGGAGGGAAAGCGAATGAGGAGAAGGGAAGGGAAGTATAGGAAAGAGAAGGGAAGTGTAGGGAAGGGAAGTGTAGGGAAGGGAAGGGAAGTGTAGGGAAGGGAAGGGGAGGAAAGGGAAGGGAAGGATAGGGAAGAGAAGAGAAAAGAGAGTAGAGAGCAGAGTGGGAAGGAAAAGGAGAAAGGAGTAGGAATATAAGAAGAAATGAAAGGATAGAGAAGGAAGAGGAAGTAGAGAATAAGAAAGAAGGCAAAGAGTCAGAAAAGAAAGAAGAGAAGTGATAATAAAAGTGAAAATTCTCCCCGTGGTTAGGGCTTTTCTTTTATAGAGAAGCTTGGGGATTGAGAGGAGGTGATGGGGAGCCAGGCTTTCATTAGCCCAGCATTCTCCTAGGCTTTATAACACTGGTAAGTTCTCTGGTTCCTTTCACTGTGATCCTCTTTCCCTCATCTTGTCCTGCTCTCAGAGTGAGAAGAAAGGTGCCCCTCTGCAGTAGATTGGAGTGAGGGTAGAACTAAGGATGGCATTCCCCTTTATCCAGGGCCCAGCAGCTATAGTTAGCAAGATGCAGACAAGGAACACTATACCTCAGTTGACCGCAACAGGCTGGCAGACTCATAATTGATACGGTAGGTGATGGCTGAGCTCCTACTGGGCAGATGAACAGAAATATCCAGGTTTAGCTCCTGGTGATCAGGAATATCCTGCTGGTACTGGGCCAGAGCCTGGAACACCATGAAGGTAGCCTAGAACACAAATTGGGGTGGGGGAGAGTCACAAAAGATCCCAGAACACAGTAGAAGTGACTTAGAATCCACCAAAAGGAAAAAGCCAAAAAGACATGCTGGGTTCCAGAACACTATTGAGGTGAACTAGAACCCAATCAGAAAGGAAAAAATAAAAGCATCACATGAAAGTAATCTAGAATTATAGAATCTTTTGATGGAATGTTCCTGATTGACCATTTAGCCTAATCATGTATGGAAAAGAAATCTCAAGGCTACACATCCAGTAAGTGGTTTCCTAACTACAAATCAGGGATTGGTTTCTTGTTTTGTTGATTGTTTAGACATAAGAAAGTCATAGAGAAAAAATGTTAATGCAGATTAAATTTAAGTGTGTCATGTGTGCATTTTTCCTCCTGGTGAGTTGATTGTTAAAATATTTGCCTTGTCTCTCCTCACTCTATTGGTCTCCCATCCTGGCAGTGTGTCATGGGGCTAAGACAAACTACAGGACCGAGGGCAATCCTGTGCCTCTCCTAGCATCTCTCTTCTCAATTTCCGTTGCTCTGTCCTGCTTTGTTGACAAAGCCACAGTTTTTCTTCCCTAAAGGGGAAAGAGAACCAAGAGGGGCCAAAGGGAAGGAGGAAAATATTTGGGGTTAACCTCTCTGGAGGCAGCCCAGGATAACACGCAGGACTCCCAGACTGGGAATCAGGGAACCTGATTCTGGCCATGGTTGTGCCACTAATTTGCTAATTCTCTATGTGATTCTGGGCAGATTCTTTCTCTTTTCTGTGCCTCACCTGTAAAAAAAGGTAGTTGTACTAGGTGCTCGCTAAGTTTTGACATTCTTTTGTCTATGTTCTAATGACTCCTCTAAGAGGCTGAGTGCCATAGTGCATAGAAGGCCTCCTTTGCAGCAAAAAAGTCGCCAGGTCAAGTCCTGTCCCTGATGCATACTAATTCTGTGATCGTAGCGAAGGCACTTATTCTCTGACTTTAGCAGCACTTCCAAAATAAAATATAAAATCCTCTATTTGGTATTCAAAGTCCTACATAATCTACTTCTCATCCCCATTACCTTTCCAGTCTTCTAATATCTTACACTCTTCCCACTTCCTACCTGCTGCTCCAGACACTCCATTTCCCAACTCCAGGCTTTCCCCCTGGCTTTCTCCCATGCCTGGAATATTCTCCCTCGTTATCTCTGCCTCTTCCCTTGCTTCCTTCAAATCCCACCTAATATCCCACTTTCTCTAAGAATCCTTCCCTGATATATCTTAATTCTATTGTTTTCCCTCAATTTTATCATCTCCAATTTATCCTGTATATAGCTTGTTTGTACAGTTGTGTACAGTTGTGTACACACAGTTGTGTGCCATTAGTCTGTGAATTCCTTGAAAGCAGAGATTGTCTTTTTGTTCTTTTGTATCTCTAGTGTTTAGCATAGTACCTGGCATATAGTAGGTGCCAAATAAATGTTTACAGAATGACTAACAAAACATAGCTAAATTTCCAAGATTATAAGTCATGAGTAAGTTGTGGATAAGCATTGATAGATGGAATTTCCATAAAAGGAGTTCCTTGTACCTGTAAAATCATAGATCTAACCCCCAAAAAAAGTCCCTTCCAGTTCTAACATTTCATGCTCTAAGGACCTCCCTAACTGACATTCTGATGCAGTAAAAACCTCCCCAGCTCTGATAGTTCATGTTCTGTGGACCAGTACCTAGCGCAAACACACATTAGGTGCCTATAAATGGATCATGTGGTGTATTGGGGGCTTAGAGTTATATCATCCTATCGGATTCTTGAGAGTATTTGGTTCTCTGTTAATAATATTAAAAGTAGGAATGATTGCAGAGGGGATTACAATAATAATGATAATGATGATGAATTTGAGGGGAAGCATGGTATAGGGGGATGGAGAACCAGCTACAGAGTTGGGAAGAGCTGGGTCCAAGACTGTTCTCTAACTATTGATGTGATTCTGGAGAAACACATTGGACTCTCTTGGACTATAAGTTGCAAACCACGTGCCAACCTGTATTGGTAAGGGGGAGTTTTCTCATTGTGAGTTCTCTATACCAATGGAAAAAACCCAGGTTTGGGGCCCAGGCCTATCTTGTGATTTTCTTGTCTTCCATATTATGTAGTTCTCTAGGTTTCTACTCTTGATGCTTAGATGGTCAAAGAGAAGGAGTTGAGTTCTCAGTAGATGGGATGACATCCACAACCAATATTATTTGGGACTCAGGATGGAGCCAGTTGCCATGTCCCTTCTGCCTGAGGGAACCTCCTCCAGGAAGGCCCCTAGAGAACTCTGTGTCTGTGTCTGTGACCCCTGCCCACCAGGCCTGGGTCCCACTCACCTGGGTGGACCCATAGCCACCTCCATAGTATCTCTGCTCATTGAGCCATCGAACTACGCCAGGGATGGTGTCAAAATCTTTTATTTTCAGAAGGGCCAGGAGTGCGTAGGATGTGGCCTCCACATTGTATAGCTGTTGGCCTTGCTCTTGCCAGCTGTTGCCATCTGGGGGGTGGGGAGAAAGGGAGTTCAGAGGTCCTGACTGGCTCTCCCCAGTCTGGGGACTTCCTTGGATCCTTTATCTTTGCCCCCATCTTCCCTAGCCCAAGGGGACTCCCTTACCTTTGGCAGCACTCAGGAACTTGTTTACTTTGGGTTCATCAAAACGCTCCAGCAGGCTCAGGGCGTAGCCAGCCAGGGCCACAGTGTAGGGCCGATTCAGGGCCTGATATCTGCCTGCCAGGTAGTCACCTGCTTTGTTGATGCTGCCTTCCAAGCTCTGTAGGAAGAAGATATGAGTCCTGCTCAGGCCAGCCCTGCTGGGCACTTGGTGCCATATCCTCCTCCCCTGGCAGGCACCATAGCCTCTCACCTGGGGGCATCCTTTAGGCCCCAAGGACCAGAGAAGAGGTTTGAGGCAGCATTGGAAGCTTGAGTGGTAGAGTACAAGTCATGAGGCTAAAGAATAATTCATGCCTAGGAGGTTCGGGGAGTTTGGGAAGAGTCTAAGGCAGAGGCGTTGGGGATTGGAGAAGGTTTGGTACACACAAAAAAAAAAAGGCTAGCAGAGGGTCACTTACATTGACTTGGCCTCCACAGATGTCTTTGGCTTCATGCAGAGCGATGAGCACAAAGGCTGTGAGTGAGGCATCAGCCTCCCCACCCCTGAAGCCGCCCTGAAGGGAGCAAAAACCAAGTTGTACATTGAGTCCAAGAGTATTCTGCCTCTGAACTCCCATTTCTCCTGGCAAATCTCATGGCCTTAAGTCTCTGTCCTCGCTGGATTCTGATCCATCAGGCTAGCAGCCTCCTGAGGTAAGAGCTGTGTCCTCCCTCTCAGACCAGGGACTGATACTAACATATGAAGGGTAGAGGATGGTGAGGACTGACAGGATTGGGGTAAGTTGTACCCTTCTCTCTGATCAGAGGAGATGACCCCAGGTCCCCCAGCTCTGCCACCCAGGCCCCTGTATAGTGGAGTTCATGATCCCTACCTCAACTTCCCAGTGACCTAGCAGGCTTTTCATACTGGAGAGGTAATGCCTTCCCCTCTCTGACCTCCTTCTCTAATTAATGAGCTCCTCAGAACTTGCAAGCTGAGGAAGCACCCCAAACCAGTCCAGTCATGCTTACTTCAAATCCAGACCAGTCCATGGATCATCTCTCCACCAGGCCACCTTGCTTTCTCCTCTCCCATACTTTTCAGTTCCCTTTTATGCATTGTCTTCCCCAGAATGTAAGCTCTGATAGGGAAGGGACTATTTTTCCCCCCTTCTTCTAATTGCATTCTCAATGCTTAGCACAATGTCTGGTACACAAGTCTTTGGGAAATGCCCTATTTATCTATTTCTCTATCTAATTTATCTAACTATCTGTTTATATACTGCTCTCTGTCATCTTTATCTGTTTATGTAATTATGTATCCATTCACCCATATACCTATTGGTCACTCTATCAATTTCTTTAATATCTATCCATCTCTATTTTATTTACTTTACCTATTTTTATATCTATCTGTCCTATTCTACCTACATCTGTTTATCCATCTATCCATCCATCTATCTAATTATCTACCTAGCTAATGATCTATCAATCTATTATCTATATAGCTCCCTTTTATCTAGTCTATCTACCTTTATCTCTATCTGTCCCACTTCATATCTATCCATCTCTCTATCCAGTAACTATCCTCTTTTTTTATGTATTGTATCCACCTCTATCTGGCTGTCTTGTCTATCCTACTCTATCTACATTTATGGAGCTATTATATCTATCTTCTATCATTTCTTCTCTGTTTCTCTGTTTGTGTCTCTGTGTCTATGTCTGTCTCTCTTCCTGTTATTGCTGCCTTGCCGCATTTCCTCTCCCTCTACTCTCTCTAGGTGGAAGGTAAGGGCCTTACAATCATCTCCTGGTGGATCACTGGGCCATCCTCCTGGAACATTCCATCTGGTTTCTGCTTCTCCAAGATAAGCCATTTGACTGCACCACAGAGGATCAGGGCATCGATCGCTATGAGGTTGGTGGCCATGGAGAATACCTTTACAACATAGGCTGTCAGCCTGGGGACAAGGTCATGATGTCAGCTCACCATCACAGAGGCACAGAGTTCATCAAATCTAATCTCTTTTCTCTGCAGGGGCCTAAATTGAGGCTCAGAGAGGTACACACAACTGGAAAGTGGCAGCCAGCATTTGAACTGAGGTATCTCAACTACACATCATCAGGTTTGTACTAGAAAGGGCACTGGACTGGCAGTCAAAGACGTGAATTCAAGCCCCAGATCTGTTACTGACTACCTGAGTTGGCTTTGAGCCCATCATGGGATCTTTCTGAACCTATTTCTTCATCAGTAAAATGAAAGAGTTGGACCAGATGATCTCAGAGGCTCTCCCATTTCTGTCATTCTAGGTTCTAAGGTTCTTGCCATCATCCTTAATATTCTCTATTTTAAAGTCTTTTCCAACTCTGACATTTTCTGTCCTAAGGACACTCATATTAACATTCTGTATTCTAAGGGCTCTCCCAACCCTGGCATTCTCTAAAGTCCCCCCCAAGTCCCAACATTCAGTTGAAGATCTATGATCTCAATCTTAGGCACCATAAGAGTATAGATAAATTCACTGGATTTGGGGTTTGAGGCTCTGGGTTCAAACACCAGCTCTGCGAGTTTGGGTAAACCATCTGACCTCTTTGCACTTCAGTTTCCTTATTTGTAAAAGTGGAGAGAATAAGATTTATATTATTTAATTCCCAGGGATGCAGGCAAGTGCTTTGTCCAAATGAAGTGTTCTGGAAATAAAAACTGTTGTTATTATTGTTCTTTGTGTCACTTCCCCTCTCTCTAGCCTCAGTGTCTTTCTTTGTAAAATGAGAAAAAGACTAGATGATCTCTGTGGGCTGTCTCCACTCTGATAGTCTATGAATTTCTTTTTCTTCCTTTCTTCCTTCCTTCTTTTCTCTCTCTTTCTTCCCGGCCTTCCTTCTTTCTTTCTTTCTCTCCCTTCTTTCTTCCCTCCCTTCCTTCCTTCCTTTCTCTCTCTTTCTTCTCTCCCTTCCTTCTTTCTTTTTCTTTCTTTCTTTCTCTCTCTCTCTTCCTTCTTTCTTTCTCTCTCTCTCTTCC
>NW_025353075.1:0-11575 GCF_016433145.1 Gracilinanus agilis
TTGCTAGATAGCTAGATATATAGATATAGATATATGTAGATAGATATAGATATAGATATTGATATAGATAGATCTTACTCTCTCTTTACTAAAAAATGGTTATAAATCTGGCAATAAGCCTCCAGATTAATTTTATTTATGACAACTGGGAGAACAAGTAAAGCTGATGACTTTTTGTAACTTTGCCTTAAATCCTTATTTAAATCCACTTAAATTATAGATAGGTCAATTTATAAATGGGTCAAGTCATTACCCTTCTGATGCCAATGATCCTCTTCAAAAGGAAGGATGAACAACAATATCTTGCGTGTTTATGTCAAAATTATAAAGGTTTCTTCAAGACACAAAACTGGACTAATCTTGCCTGATTATTGACCGTCTTAAAACAAGATTCCTGCTTAAGAAGAGAGAACAGGTTAAGGAAGAAACTTTTGCTTGTCCTTTAAGGCATACTATAGTTGAACTACAACAAAGGTGCGATCAATTAATAAGGGACAAATAAAGAAAAGAACTATAGTGGGATATCTTTGACTCCCTGATGAGAAAATGTTGAGTCAGCTATTTGATGACCTAATAACAACAATAAAGTTATTTGTTTTCTCTGAATGAATAGCCAAGATGTAACAGAGAATCTTTTCTGTATTTGTCAACTCCTATCCTCTCCTAGTAATTTTCTATGGAAATGGATGATACTACTGAAAAAAATTTTTAAAGAACCCTGAGAAAGCATTGCCAATTGTTTAGATCTAGTTTAAATTGTTTGGAAAGTGTTTTGTAGTTATGTTCGTATAATTCCTATGTTTGTTTTGGTAGAAAGATTCCTAAGTATTTTATATTGTCTAGGGTGATTTTAAATGGTGTTTCTCTTTCTACCTCTTGCTGCTAGGATGTGTTGGAAATATATAGAAATACTGGTGATTTATGTGCATTTATTTTGTATCCTGCAATGTTGCTAAAGTTGTTGATTATTTCTAATAGCTTTTTAGTTGATTCTCTAGAATTTTTTAAGTAGACCGTCATATCATCTGCAAAGAGTGATAGCTTAGTCTCCTCATTGCCTATTTTAATACCTTCAATTTATTTTTCTTCTCTTATTTATCTCTTATTTTATTTTCTTCTCTTATTTTCTTTCTTCTCTAGTGTTTCTAGTACAATGCTAAATAATAGAGGTGATAATGGAAATCCTTGTTTCACACCTGATCTTATTGGAAAGGCTTCTAATTTATCCCCATTGCCTATTATGCTTGATAATGGTTTAAGATATATACTGTTTATTATTTTTAGGAAAAGACCTTCTATTCCTATACTTTCTAGTGTTTTCAGTAGGAAAGGGTGTTGTATTTTGTCAAAGGCTTTTTCAGTATCTATTGAGATAATCATGTGGTTTTTGTTTGTTAGATTGTTGATATGGTCAATTATGTGGATGATTTTCCTAATGTTGAACTATCCTTGCATTCCTGGTATAAATCCTACCTGATCATGGTGGATGATCTTCTTCATTACTTGCTGGAGTCTCTTTGCTAGTATTCTATTTAAGATTTTTGCATCTATGTTCATTAGGGAGATTGGTCTGTAGTTTTCTTTCTCTGTTTTTTATCTCCCTGGCTTTGGAATCAGTACCATATTTGTGTCATAAAAGGAATTTGGTAGGACTCCTGCTTTGCTTATCATATCAAATATGAAGGGTAAAGTAAAAACATGAATTATGTAACCATGGAATTTTTTTCTAAAAATTAAAAACAAAAGAAAGCATTGCCAAAGAGTTTAGAAGTTGGGTAAAATGGAAAGAAGGAATGAAGGAAAGAAGAAATGTGGGTCAAAAGAAAAAAAGAATGAGGAAGTCAATGGTCACAGGTGATATTTTCATTAACCTTTCATATTAAAAGCAAGAGAGACACAAAAAGAAAAAAATCTTGGGAATCAACAACTTAATCAGAATATAATATCTGGGTATCAGATTTAGATTTCTAAACCCTATTTTAAAATACAGAAGTGACATGCTCTAAGTCATTAATAAACTATATCTAACAAGATAGGCTTGAATATACTTGCCTAGGATCTCAATTTTTTTTCAAAAGGTCATTAAACTGAAGAAAACAGGAATGGAGGGAAACAACATAAGCTGTTTTAGCAAATTTTTGTTAGAAAATTAAACTAGATAATACAGATAGTAACTATAGCATAAAAGAGTAATATTCAGAATTTCTTAGGATACAAAATCCAAGAAATGAGCTAGTGGTAAAACCTGTGGTTTCAAATGCAAACATGCAATTATACAAATTTCAAACTATATGGAATAATGTTCTAAACAACAAGTTTTCACAGTGTGGTCTAGGGATACCTAGTGTTCTTTGAGACTTGTTCATTGGACCTATGATGCCCAAACTATTTTCGTCATCATCAAACATTTATATTTCTAATAGATTAAATATTAATAAGTATAATCCACTTAAACAAAAGCTCCTTGGGGGATTCATGGTATTTTTTAAAAATATAAAAGGGTTCTGAGAACAAAGTTTGAAAATCATTGTTTCTAGAGTTTCTAACACAAAAAGAAGCATTTAACTCAGTAGCTATCTCTGAGAAATAGCTAGATGATATTTAGGACTGGAATAAAGCTCTTGATGGGCATACCTTATTAAAAATAATAGGATTAACAAAGGTATAGGACCTAGAGTCAGGAAGATTTATCCCCGTTAATTTAAATCTGTCCTCAGACACTTATTAGCTTAGTGATCCTGGTCAAATAATTTAACACAGTTTGTCTCAGTTTCCTCTTCTCTAAAATGAGCTGGAGAAATAAAAACCACTTCAGTATCTTTTCCAAGAATCCCAAATGATGTCATGAAAACTTTGGCATGTATAAAATGACTGAACAAAACAAAAAGTTCAAGAAGGTACCACTTATAGAAGGAAATCAAGGAAGCATCGAGGGTTGAGGACATTTAGGTGAAGAAGGGTGGAGGAACAGGAGTTAATTTATCATCCAAGTAAACTACAGACCCAAGGACAAAAAGAAGAAATGGTTACAGTTTGGGAAAGATAATCACTATACAGTTTTAATAGAGAACTTAAATTATCCAGACAGCTTAGGTATTTACCTAAAAAAACAGAATAAGTAATCACTTCTTGACTTATATTTCATCTTTCATTCAAAAGATGGAAGAATGAAGTTTGGTCCTTATTTGAAACAAAGAAAGGTCGTTGGGGAGGAAGTGATAGAAACCTTGTAAGAATGTGACTATTCCCTTTGGAAAATGCAACAGAGACAAGCACAGCATGTTCTTTTCTGCAATCTAGAAATTGGGAAAGCAAAAAAAAAAAAAAGAAAGAAAAGAAATAGTATTCTATGGACTAAAATTCAATAGGATGTCAGCCAAGAAGAATAAGAATCTCTCAAGAATTAAAGTTAGAAAACATGGAAGTGAACAATTTTGATGAGAATGAAAATGGGAGTTGTTTGAAAAGAAACAAGTAGAAAATTCACCAACAAACAGATTTTTAAAAGATATGCACAGGAGATGGAAGCAAAGAGCCTGAAGACCATCCAATTCTATAGGAATAGAAATGCTAATGCCTAGAATGAGTCTAGTGGTGAGAAAAAAAGAAAAAACTAGACAGTAAAAAAAGATGTTGTTTTTTTTAAAGTTATATTGGGTGAAAGAAGATGAGGAAAGTAGGGATTACACAATTGTATGTGTTCCTTGAGAACAAGAAAATTTTAAAAAATCTTGTTGCTAGCACTTAGCATATAGTATTTTGAACAGTGAAAATATTTAATAATTGAAAATTGACTGATTAATTGATGTGATTGTTATAACTAACAAAAAAGGTAAGAGAGGTGCACACATTTTATTTTCTATCTATAATATTTGCCCCAAAATGGCCTTTGGACTGGAAATGACAGAAGAAAAATGGCTAGTAGAAAGGTAATATCTAATATAGATAAGATATTATTGAGGGAATTTCACTTTATCAGAAGTTATGGAAAATTTTCCAACACAAATATCTCTTTCTCTTATATTTTAGCTTATATTAGGGTTGTTGGGTTTCTTTCTTTCTTTTTTGGTGTGGAAAGCATTCAGTTTTTATGCAATCAGAATTATTCATTTTATTTCCTCCTGACTGTTCTCTTATTTGCTCATTAATGCTTCCTTTGTTTGTGGATCTGATAAGGAATTTCTTCTATGCTTTGCTAATTTATTTATAACATTCTTTATATTTCAGTTTTTTGTCCATTTGTACCTTGTGGCACAGTGGATAAAGTGTCAGGCCTGAGATCAGGAGAAATTATCTTCTTCAGTTCAAAGTGCCATCAGACTCTTATTAGCATTATGTCCCTAGGCAAGTCACTTAACCTTATTTATGTCAACTCCTCAGCCATAAAATGAACTGGAGAAATAAATGGCAAATTACATCAATCTTTGCCAAGAAAATACCAAATGGGGTCATGAAATCATAGAAGAAATTGAAATGAGAAAATTGAACAACTTTTTATATCATGTAAACTCTTACTCCATACCTAATTTCTACCAGATTGATTTCCATTTTTCCCAAAAGCTTTTTAATTAAAAAAATTAATGTTGCCATGTGCCAATAGGTAGGAACTTTGGGTTCATCAAATATTAGGTTACTGTGCTAATTTGCTTTTGAATATTGTGTACTTAACCTTTTCTATTGATCAATCTATTTCTTATCCATTACCAAATTATTTTGACAATTATAGCTCTGTAGTAGAATTTAAGATCTGAATATTCTTATATTTTAGCAAAACGTTTGACAAAAATTTCATGCTATTTGTAGAAGAGATATTAAGTTGGTAAAATTCAGTTACAAGGATTAGGAACTGTTTGAATGACTAGGTTTAAAAAGTTGCAATTATTGACCAATTTTCAGTTGTAGTACCATAGGAATCTGCATTTATCCTTGTGATCTTTAATATTTTTCTCAGTGCCCTAGACCAAAATGATAGATAATAGATACAAGACTTGGAGAAGATAGCTAATATATTGTATAACAGTCAGAAATTTAAAAAAATGTTGTCACAAAGGGCAGAGTATAAGAAGATAAAATTGATTAGGAATAAATTCACATTTAATTACATTTGCATTTATTTGAGTTTTTAAGATTTAAAAAAGAGAAGATATGGGAGGCATGGATAGAAAATGGTTTAATTCTAATGACTTGGGGATCTTAGTCAATAATGTGATATGACAGTAGGGGGAAAAAAAGCTAATGTTGTTTGGAGATCCATTAGTTAAACCATATCCAGATTATTATGTTTATGTTTGTGGATAAACATTTTTGGGAAAATGTTTGGAAGCCAAAAAATCTCCCAAGGAGAGGAAATAGAATTCATAACACTTATCAGAAGAGGAAAATTTGAAAAATGGGAAAATGTTTAGCTTGCAAATAAGAAGATTGTAGGAATATCCAAGTATTTTTAAACATTTCAAGGGCTGTAGTATAGAATAAGGATTAGACTTGTTTTTTGTTGGGTTTTTTTTTTTTTTTTGGTCTTAGAGGGCAACACTTCAAGTAAAGTGAAGAAATTGCAAATAAGAAAGTGTAGGCTTAATGACATGGAACTCTTCTTGACTATTCTAACTGTCAAAAAGCAGAATGAGTTGCCTATACAGGTGAAAGTCTTCCTTCATTGGATATATTCAAGGAGTGGCTTATTATACATTTGTCACAGATATTTTCATATTGATTTTCTTGCATAAATTGAACTACATGTACTTCTGTAATTAAGCAATTGTTATTTTTTAATAATCATATATCAGAGAGATATTTACTTACCAGGAGTATACATTACTCTGACAAAGAACAATCAATTTTTATAAAATTTTCAGTTGAACAAGCCCAGGCATGAGATATTGAATACAGCATTTGGGAAATGGCATAATGGATAATGGAAAGAGATATGAACCTTGAACCTTAAGAGACTTCAGTTCAAAAGTGGCTTCCTAACACTAGCTCTACCATTTAATCCTTCAGAATTTTAGGGTTTATTACTGCATATGGGTCATTTATTTTTTTATAAACTAAAATTATTTACAAGTGTCTCAGCCTTCACTACCCCTCCTCACATCATAGAAAGCATCAGGACAATAGACATGTACATACAAATTACATCTTTTATGTTTCCATCTTTCAGTTCATTCTCTAGAGGTGATATTCACAAGTTATCTAAGGATTAGATCTATATTTATGTATAATATTTTGTTACTTCTCATTTTACTGTTCATTATACCATGTAACTCCATGATTTTTTAAAATTAGTCTGCTCATTGTTTCTTATGGTGCAATAGTATTCCATCATAATCATATTCAACAATTTATTTGGCTATTCACCAATTTATGGGCATCCCCGCAATTTTCAGAACTTTACCTCCACAAAGAGAGTTGCTACAAACATTTTGCAACATATAGGTTCTTTTCCTTTTTCCCCTGATCTCTTTGAGAAACAGAACCAGCAATGGTATAACAGAGTCTAAGGATATATAGTTTTATAACACTCGTGTTGTAGTTACAAATTATTCTCCAGAATGGTTGGATCAGTTCACAGCTTTGCCAACAGCATATTAATATCTCCATTTTTTCCATGTCCTCTCCAACATTTAACCTTTTGTCATTTAAACCAATCTGATGTGTGTGAGTTTATATCTCAGAATTGTTTTTGTTTGCATTTCATTAATCAGTAGTTATTTAGAGCATTTTTCATAAACCTTCATATGGCTTTGATTACTTCCTCCAAAAATCATCTGTTCATATATTTTGCCCCTTTATCAATTGGGGTATGGCTTTTATTCTTATAAATGAAACAGAATTCTCTATATATTAGATATGAGATCTTGGTCCAAGAGCCTGTTTATAAAATCCCCACCAATTTTCTCCTTTTCTTCTAATCTTGATAATATTTGTTTTATTGGTACAAAATTTTCTCAATGTAATGTATCCAAAATTATCAATTTTATATCTTACAAAGTTCTCTGTCTCTTGTTGACTCATAAATTCCTCTCTTATTCATAAATCTGCTAGGTAATATGTTTCTTGTTTTTGTGATAATTACTTTTATCTATAGATCATGTATCCATTTTTATCTTATCTTAGTGAATGGTGTAAGATGTTAGTTTATACCTAGTGTCTACCAAACTACTTTCCACTTGTTGTGAACATTTTTATGAAAGAATGCTTACTTCTCCCCAAAACCTGGATCTATTCTTTTATCATATAAAGGGTTACTATAATCTTTTGCTACTGTTCATAATATGTCTTTCCTGTCTCGCTGATCTACCTTCCCATCTCTTCGCCAGTACCGGGAAGTTTTCATAGTTACTGCTTTATAATACAATTTAAAATCTGGTTATGCTAGGCTACCTTTCTATTTTTCCATTATTTATTTTGATATTCTTGATCTTTTTTTCTTCCAAATGAATTTTTTAAATTATTATTTCTAGCTCTATTAATCATATTTTTATTTAATTGGGATGGAATAAAAGTAGATTATTTTAAGTAGGATTGCCATTTTAATTATGTTGGCTCTGCCAGTCCGTGAATGATTGCTATTTCTCCAATTATTTATATTTGACTTAATTAGTGTAAAAAGTATTTACAATTATGTTCATGTAGTTCCTTGCTTTGTTCTGGCAAGCATACTCTCAGGTATTTTATTCAATTTATGGTTGTTTTAATTGAGTATCATTTTCTATCTCTTCTTATAGAACTTTGTTAGTAAAACAGCAAAATGCTGATTATTTATATGAGTATATTTATATCCAGTTACTTTGCTAAAAATTATTCATAGTCTCAACTAATTTTTTACCCCATAGGTTTTGATATGTTGTCTCATTATTATAATAACCTTTTATGAAGTTATTTATTGTTCCTATGACTTGTTCTTTAGCCCACTTGATTTTTTTGATGTCTTCCAATTAGTTTTTACTTTGTGTTTTCCCTGTCCTTTATTCCATGTGATTCTATTGCATTACTGTCTGAAAGGACACATTTACTATTTCTGCTTTTCTACATTAAACTATAATGTCTTTTTGCCCTAATATAGTCAGTTTTGTAATGGTACCATGTACTGAGAATAAGGTATTCTCCTTTCTCTTTCCATTCAGTTCTCTCTAGGTCTTTACCATATGTAACTTATCTCAAATTCTGTCCATCTCATTGACTACTTTATTATTTATTTGTTGGTTAGATTTTTCTGGTTCTAAGAGGGAAAAAATTGACATCCTCAATATTATTATTTTGATATGTATTTCCTTCTGTAACTCATTTAATCTTTCCTTTAAAAATGTATACCATGATATTTGGTTTATATAAGATTTATATTGCTAATGCTTTAATATTTTGTTTTTCTTTTTTTATTTTTAGAAAAATTTTCCATGGTTACATGACTTATATTTTTACTCTCCCCTTCACCCCCTCACACTCCCCCCCCCATAGCTAACGCATAATTCCACTGGTTTTAACATGTCATCAATCAAGACTTATTTACATATTATTGATAGTTAAATTGGTGTGGTCCTTTCGGGTCTACATCCCCAGTCATGTCCTCATCAACCCAAGTATTCCAGCAGTTGTTTTTCTTCTGTGTTTCCTCTCCTGTAGTTCTTCCTCTGAATGTGGGTAGCATTCTTTTCCATAAGTCCCTCAGAATTGTCCTGGATCATTGCATTGCTGCTAGTACAGAAGTCCATTACATTCGATTTTACCACAGTGTATCAGTCTCTGTGTACAATGTTCTTCTGGCTCTGCTCCTTTCACTCTACATGAATTCCTGGAGATTTTTCCAGTTCACATGGAACTCCTCCAGTTTGTTATTCCTTTTAGCACAATAGTATTCCATCACCCGCATATACCACAGTTTGTTCAGCCATTCTCCAATTGAAGGGCATACCTTTGCTTTCCAGTTTTTTGCCACCACAAAGAGCACAGCTATAAATATTTTTGTACAAGTCTGTTTATCTATGACCTCTTTGAGGTACAAACCCAGGAATGGTATGGCTGGATTAAAGGGTAGGCATTCTTTTATCACTCTTTGGGCTTAATTCCAAATTGCTATCCAGAATGGTTGGTGGAGTCAATAGAAATTAGCTGCCTGGGAGCAGCTGTCCTGGCTACAGTTTTGACTCCAGTAATCCACACCCCCTCTCACAGCTGAAGGCTCACCAATTACCTCAAAACAAACACCCCAGAATCATCAAGTGCCAAACCCTCATATGTCTGCTAGACCTGGGAACTTATATTACAGTAGAAGATACCAGTGAAGTCAATAGGCAGCAAACACAAGGAGTGGCTGTGTGGGCTGCATCCTCAACCTCAGAGATCTCCACTAATCAAAAGCAGGACACTGACTGCTGACTAGGGAAGGACTTCAAGGGTAAAAGAGCATAGAACAGACACCTGCTGTATCCCAGGCTATGGCATTAAGAGAGGAAGAGTGAGAAGGAAGTACACATTGGTGTGAGATTACTGAGGGGCTGTGCTTCTGTCTACTGTGGTCACCCACAGGAGAGTGGAGTCCCTGGCTACTGCCTCAGGGATGAGGTGGCCTTTTTGCATGCAGTGGTAGAACTTCAAGGCCTCTGGTTGGAGCACCTGAGGTCAGCTAGTCCTGTCCCCAGAGTCTGTCATTTTTCTGATTCTGCCTTCTTTGCTTTGGCATGTTTGCTCTATCTGGTGAGACTGAGACCAGGAAAGTGAGAGACCTTCCTCCCTAGTAGTCTTTTGACGGCTTAGCTACATTTTTTGACTCTTATCTGGTTTTGCCACTTTTAGCATTGACTCTGTAGAGTTCATTTTGGTTTTTTTTTTTGGGGGGGGTAGTCAGAGAGTGAGGATTTCGCACCCTATTCCACCATCTTCCTGCAGTCCTTTCATCATCTAGCTCATTTATTAAAAGCTTGTCTAGGAATTTCCATGTTAAGATGGCAGCAGAGTAAGAAGCAGCTCTTAACCTCTCCTGACCAAAACACACAAAACTCCTCAAGGGGACATAAAAACAAGTCCAGACAAACGGAGGAACCCGACAACAGGGCACAGTGTGGAAGGTACCTGGAATTGAGGCATTTCCATGCTATAAAGGGGTGAAACAGCTCTCACTAAATCTCGGGCTGAGGAACCACCCCACCCCCATCCCCTCCACACACAATACCTATAGCGCCGAAACCAGTTAAAAAGAAATAGAGCAAGTTTGGGGCACCCATCAAGTCATTGGCAGCTCCGGGGCCTGTTCCTGAGAGCAGCAAGATTTAGGACCCCAAAAAGCTAAAAAAAAAACACACAAACCGGAGCGTCATTACATCCTGATTAAAGGCAGTATAAACAATGAGGAATTAACACTGCTCAATATGTATGCACCAAGTGGCATAGCACCCAGATTCATAAAGGAGAAACTGGCAGAGCTCAAGAAGGAAATAGATAGTAAAACCATACTGGTGGGAGATCTAAATATTCCTCTATCAGATCTAGATAAATCAAACCGAAAAATAAATAAGAAAGAGGTAAGAGAGGTGAATGAAGTCCTAGAAAAATTAGATTTAATTGATATGTGGAAAAAAATAAATAGGGACAAAAAGGAATACACCTTCTTTTCAGCTGCACATGGCACATTCACAAAGATTGACCATGTTATAGGGCATAGAATCATTGCAAACAAATGCAAAAGAGCAGAAATAATAAATGTAACCTTCTCAGATCATAATGCAATAAAGATAATAATCAGTAAGGGCACCTGGACAGGAAAACCAAAAAGTAATTGGAAATTAAATAATATGATTCTACAAAACCAATTTGTCAAAGAAGGAATCATAGAAACAATCAACAATTTCATTGAAGAAAATGACAATGATGAGACATCCTACCAAACTCTGTGGGATACGGCCAAGGCAGTACTCAGGGGGAAATTTATATCCTTGAGTGCATATATTAACAAATTAAGGAGGGCAGAGATCAATGAATTGGGCATGCAACTCAAAAAATTAGAAAGCGAGCAAATTAAAAATCCCCAGATGAAAACTAAATTAGAAACACTAAAAACCAAGGGAGAAATTAATAAAATCAAAAGTAAAAGAACTATTGAATTAATAAATAAGATTAGAAGCTGGTACTTTGAAAAAACAGATAAAATAGACAAAGTACTGGTCAATCTAACAAAAAAAAGGAAAGAAGAAAACCAAATTGATAGTATCAAAGATGAAAAGGGAGACCTCACCTCTAATGAAGGGGAAATTAAGGCAATCATTAAAAATTATTTTGCCCAATTATATGGCAATAAATATAACAATTCAGGAGATATGGACGAATATTTACAAAAATATAAACTGCCTAGATTAACAGCAGAAGAAATAGAATACCTAAATAACCCCATATCAGAAAAAGAAATTGAACAAGCCATCAAAGAACTCCCTAAGAAAAAATCGCCAGGGCCTGATGGATTCACAAGTGAATTCTATCAGACATTCAAAGAGCAACTAATCCCAATACTATACAAATTATTTGATATGATAAGCAAAGAAGGAGTCCTACCAAATTCCTTTTATGACACAAATATGGTACTGAT
>NW_025353076.1:0-4106 GCF_016433145.1 Gracilinanus agilis
TATATATATATAAATAATCATTCACATAAAGCTTCACGGTTATAAAATGTATTTTATCTTGTTTGAGTCTTATGATATGAATCCAACAGAAATTAGTTATCTATTTTAAAAGTCAGAGCGAATCCCTTACAAAAATTTAGTACTGAAGATGTAAAATGACCTCTCCAAGAACACCAGGAGAGTAAGTGTTAGGTATTATTGTGTCAGTGCTATAACTCAGGTCTCCATTTCCCTTTTCAGTGTTCTTCCCATTATGTCACACTATCACTATAAAGGAGTTTTAAAACCTTCTGTGTGAAGAAAGATTAGCCTGAAAATAGTTCAGCCAAGAAATGAGAACGTATTTGAAATGAATGGTATTACTAATAAAGCTGAATACAAAGAGGACTTAAAATCAGAACATAACAAGAAAAATGAAAAGAAAAAGCTATGGTTAATTAAGGAATACTGTATATTTTCCAGAAATGGTTATGTCCAAAATTGGGTGAGGGAACATGATCCTTGAAAAATGAGATTATATCCAGATGAGAAGGAGATGACAAAGCATTTTACAGCATAATTAAGAGTCAGTTAATGTATATTTTTTAAATTGAAAAAGTTTCATAAAGACAGCATATGGTAAATGGATGAGCAGAAAGCTAAAGTGTGAAAATAATCTTTCTTTAAAAAAAACCCTGATACTTAATATTGAAGTACTAATTTAAGGCAGTCTAATTTCAGCTTTGTCACTAATAACTAGGTAATGTTGAACAAGTCAATTCACTTTCCTCTGCCTCAGTTTCCTAGTTGATGAAAAGAAAAAAAGGTAGACTTTAAAAATAGTTTTTAATCGTGTGTATACATGTATGTGTGTGTGAAAGAGAGAGAATGAGAAAGAGAGAGAGAGAGAGAAAGGAGAGGGACTCCTTTGCCTTATTGAAATCTGTGTCCTTGGAATCATGTTTTTAAGTAATTGAAGAGAGTGATGAATTATAATTTGTGATTAGTGAATACATATGTATATATATGCACACATACATGTAATGTGTTTATATTTATTAATAAAATAAATATTTATATGTGTAAGTATATATGTGTTTTTAATCTATCATCTATTTATCTTTTTTATCTACCTCATTCAACTTCACAGACGCCTCAAAATCTATCCACAGGATTCTGGAGGTTCCGGGTTAAGATGGCAGCAGAGTAAGAAGCAGCTCTTAACCTCTCCTGACTGAAACACACAAAACTCCTCAAGGGGACATAAAAACAAGTCCAGACGAACGGAGGAACCCCACAACAGGGCACAGCGTGGAAGGTACGTGGAATCGAGACATTTCCAGGCTATAAAGGGCTCTCACTTAATCGCGGGCTGAGCAACCGCCCCACCCCCACCCCCATCACACACAAGATCTAGAGCTCTGAAGCCAGCTAAAAAGAAATACAGCAAGTTTGGGGCACCCATCGAGTCATTGGCAGCTCCGGGGCCTGTTCCTGAGAGCAGCAAGATTTAGGACCCCAGTAAGCCAAAGAACGCAAGCGAAATCTGAGCGCTGGAGCAGAGAGTGGACGCTGGGCGCAGAGCGCAGGCTGAGAGCACAGGCATGGGCAGAGGCATGGGTGGAGGCAGACACAACCAGGAACTAAAGCTCTGAAAACCTGAGTGGGGAACCAGTGCAGACGGGTATAAGACTGTGGAAGCAGCGCCCTGAGACTTGTAAAGGAACCTCCTGCAGAGGATCAAGTAAGGGGGTCCACCAGGGGGCTTGACCTTGGAAAAAAACCAGAACTCAGACCTCAGGAGCCAATAGACCGCAGACAGACACTGAGCGAGAGGATAAACCTGAGAAGCTGCTGGGCTAATTATGGCTACCCAGACTCAGGAAACTCAGAAGAGAAAGAATGACAACAAGAAAAAGAAGCCTTTAACACTCGACAACTTTTACACAGAGAAAATCCAGACAACTGAGCAAACAGAGGAGGAGAACAAACAAGCATCCAGACCCTCCTCAAATAAGGAAAACTCCTCACAAGCTATAGAAGAGTTCAAAACTGAGATTTTGAGGAAAATGGAAGAAATCTGGCAAGAAAATAACAGTTTAAAAGGTAGAATCTTGCAATTGGAAAGTGAGGCTCCGAAACCAAATGAACTGATAAGCAAATTGAACACCAGAAATGACCAGATTCAAAAGGAATACCAGAAGATTATGGCTGAAAACCAGAAGATTATGGCCGAAAACCGAAAGATTATAGCCGAAAATCAATCCCTAAAGGCTAGAATTGAGTAATTGGAAGCTAATGATCTCTCAAGACAACAAGAACAAATAAAACAAAGTCAAAAGACTGAAAAAATAGAAGGAAACATGAAATATCTCAATGAGAGAGTGACAGACCAAGAAAACCTGTCTAGAAGAGACAATTTGAGAATAATTGGTCTTCCAGAAAAACCAGAAATTAATAGAAACCTGGACTCCGTACTAAAAGAAATTATTCAGCAAAATTTCCCTGAAGTCCTACAACAAGAGGGCAATATAGACATCGAAAGAATTCATAGAACACCCACTACATTCGACCCAGAGAAGAAATTGGTTAGAAATATTATTGCCAAATTCAAAAGCATTCAAGCAAAAGAAAAATCTTACAAGAAGCCAGAAAGAGACAATTCAAATATCAAGGTGCACCAATCAGGATCACACAGGATCTGGCAGCCTCCACACTAAAAGACCGTGAGGCTTGGAATACAATATTCAGAAAGGCAAGAGAGCTGGGCCTGCAACCACGGATCAACTACCCATCAAAATTGACTATATATTTCCAAGGGAAAGTATGGGCATTCAACAAAATTGAAGAATTCCAGGTATTTGCACAGAAAAGACCAGGGCTAAATGGAAAGTTTGATATCCAACCACAAAAATCGAGAGAAACCTGAAAAGGTAAATAAGATACAGAGGGAAAAGAAAGAAAACTTATAATTTTTAAATTTGCCTTTTTAAGGGCCTCAGTGAGATCTAATTATCTGTATTCCTATGTAGAGAAATGTTATGTATAATTCTCTGTAGTAAACTCTATTCACTATTATAATATTCACTATTATAGTAATCAGAAGAATAATTCACAGGGTAAGGGTGGAACACTAAATAATCTAAGATGGCGTGGGGGATGGGAAAGAGGGGGTAAATAGCAGGGGACACCAAGAGAAACTTGAGTGAATAAGAAAATAGAATATTCTATTACACACAAAGAGGGCATGGGAGGGAGAGGGGACAAATACTATTATAAGAAGGAGAGGAAGAGAGCGTTAAGAGGTAATAATCAAACCTTACTCTTAGTGTAATCAACCCGGAGAGGGAAGAGTAGCTTTATTATCCATTGGGATAAAAAACTCTATCTAACCCTACTGAGAAAGTCAGAAGGGATAAACTAAGGGGAGCAGGGGAGTGGGAAGGTCAAAAAAGGGAGGGGAGAGGGGGGGAGGGAATTCATAAGGCCTTTAAAAACAAAAAGAGGGGGGAAGAGGGGAGGGGGTAGAAAGGGAAGTTAATCAAGGGAGGGGATAAGGGATAGGGTCTTAATAGCAAACCACTGGTTTTAAAGGAAATAGTTTAAGGAGAAGGGGTAGGAATGGGGGAGGATTTGAAAATGTCAGCAAATGCACAACTGATGATTATAACTCTGAATGTGAATGGGATGAACTCGCTCATAAAACGGAAGCAAATAGCAGAGTGGATTAGAAACCAAACTCCCACCATATGTTGTCTACAAGAAACACATATGAGGCGGGTGGACATACACAAGTTTAAGGTTCAGGGTTTGAACAAAATCTTTTGGGCGTCAAATGAGAAAAAGAAGGCAGGAGTGGCCATTATGATTTCTGACAAAACCAAAGTAAAAATAGATATGATTAAAAAAGACAGGGGAGGTCATTACATCCTGATTAAAGGCAGTATAAACAATGAGGAAATAACACTGCTCATAGCACCCAAATTCATAAAGGAGAAACTGGCAGAGCTCAAGAAGGAAATAGATAGTAAAACGATACTAGTGGGAGATCTAAATATTCCTCTGTCAGATCTAGATAAATCAAACCGAAAAATAAATAAGAAAGAGGTCAGAGAGGTGAATGAAGT
>NW_025353077.1:0-1196 GCF_016433145.1 Gracilinanus agilis
TATCTATATATATATATATATATATAATGTTAATTCGAGCCTATTTTTTGCCAAACAGATTTCTAGTTTTCCCATAAGAAAAGTTCTTTGTTAAGCAAAAAAAGTTTTGGGGTTTATGAAACACTGAGTTGTTGGTTTCCATTGTTTCTGGTTCTCCTTTAAGTAGTCATTTATAATAATCACTTTTTCTATTATTTTTTACTAATAAAATAGTTTTGATAACTACTCCTTTATGATATAGTTTGAGGTCTGCAAGTGCTATTTTCCTTCCTCCCTCCCTACATTTTTAATTATCTCCATTGATAATCTATACCTTTTGTTTATTCAAGTTAATTTTGTTATTATTTTATTGAGTTCTATAAAATATTGCTTGAATAGTTTGATTGATATAGCATTAAAGCTATGAAATAACTTCGGTAGTATTATCATTTTTATTATACTTCTATGGCCCATAAATGAGCTCTGAATACTCTTCAGCTATTTAAATTGTTCTTTATTTCTTTAAAGAACATTTTATAATTGAACTTTGATAGAATTCTCCTGTGAATCTATCAGTATTTTTCATTAGTAATGCCTTTATGGATAGTTACACCAGATTTGGGGATCACACAGCTAGAATCAGTTTTGAAGGCTAATGTCAAGAGGGAGATTTTCTTTCTTAAGTTCATTCTTCAATTGGTGTTACTTAGGGGGATTGTCTATTATATTTATGCAATGGTTTATAGCTGTGTAATGGTTTGTTGCGTAACCAGGCCAACTACGTAGGCATTGCCTACCTAGAATGTTCTAAGGATATGCTTTTGAGAAACAATAAGGATGTTAATGGACATCGTGTGTTCCTACTCAGTAGTTAGGAACAACCTCTTTCTATTGACTTCATAGTCAAAACTGGGTGAATCTTTCAAAATACCTGACAGGGACAATTTGTCTCTATATTTTTATTTCTGTCCCCATTTCAATTTCTCTCTGATTATTAATTTGTCTTTGTCTCATTCTCTCTTGCTCTTCTCTGTGCTTTGTCTGCCTCTGTCTTGCTCTGTCTTTGTATCTGTGTCCGTATTTGTGACTCTGTGTCTCTGTCTCAGTGTTTGTGTCTGTCTCTCTGTCTATTCCCCCCTTTCTCTCTCTCTCTCTCTCTCTCTCTCTCTCACACACACACACACACACACACACACACACACACACACACACACACA
>NW_025353078.1:0-7865 GCF_016433145.1 Gracilinanus agilis
GGAATGGGAAGTGGAAAGGAAGGGTGTTCAATGATGAGATGAGTAAAGGGAGGAGGATTTTACTTTTAGGATCCATCATATAAAGGAAGGGAACTATCCCCACTCACCTCCACCTTGTCCCCCCAAAACCCCACATAGATATACATAAAATGAAGCCAAATAGAAAATATTTTCCTGTTATTTATTACTCTGGAGTATCTGCTATTTTCTAATTATCCTTTTCTGATGTCAGCTACATCATCCACAAGTATTTCTTTCACTCCTATCATATTCCAAGTCCTGTGAGGGGAAGGGAAAGTGCACCCTGTCCCTACTGACCAACCATCTAGTTAAAGTCACTCAGCTAGAAGATTAAAATGGGAAAGATTTGGCTTAATGTATTAATTTTTTTTAACCGATGAATCATAGATTCAAGAAAAGTGCAACTTTGTTACTTATAAGTACATATAGTAACTTAAATGACATCAGATATCAAGGATCTCTACATTCACTGGTATGGGAATTCTTCCCACTGATGTAAATTGTAACCAGCTCATACCTGGCACCTTGGAAATCAGCAAATGCTAAAAATCAGGGCTTGATTTATTAATCAGTGGATTGTCTAGACTTAAGGAAGTGATGAGTAAAATGTTAGTTATGCAGGTTCAAGGAAGCAGCTAGGTGGCTCAGTGGATAGAGAGCCAGGCCTGGAAAGGGGAGATCCTGGGTTCAAATATGACTCCAGACATTTTCTTTGCTGTGTGACTATGGGCAAATCACTTAATTTCCATTGCCTAATCCTTTACTACTCTTCTGCCTTGGAACCAATAAAGAGTATGGATTCTAAAGTAGAAAAAATGGGTTAAAAAAAAGGGTGTAGTGGATGTACTTTTTTCCCTCCCCTAGAGAGCTGGTTGTTAAATGTTTACCAGCATACCCTTGATTGCAATGAATTAGTAGATATCCTTGGAGCAAGAGTTTTTAACCTGAAGTCACCTGTGTTTTTTGAAATGATTATTTTGATAGCTATATTTCAATATAGCTAGTTTCCTTTCTAACTCTATAGGTTTTATTTAATGTACCTAAAAACAAAATTCTGAGATGAGATCCACAGGTTGTCAGACTGCCAAAGGGGTCCAGGATACCCAAAAGGTAAAGAACCACTGAGTTAGAAGTGGCTTGAGGAGCAGAGATTAAACCCCTTATTTGTAGTTCTATAACTACTATGGGGGGGTGGGGGTTTGAACCCAAGTCTTCCTTGAGCAAAAAGTCTGGCTGACCCTTATGTAACCCAGGGCTCAAGCCTATTTGCATAAGACTTTCCTTAGTGATGGAGAGTGATTACTTGAAGCTCTAAGCCTGTGTGAAGGGCAGTCATTGAAAACTTCAAAGAGAAAAATCTTATACAAAAAAAAAGTCTTATAGACTTGAGCCCCAGGTTATATTTATATAATTCCTTATGGCTTATGCAGTGCTTTACATCCATTCCCTCAGTTGGTTCCTATTAAACTTTGTGAAATAGTTAGTGCAAATGTCATTGCTCCATTTTGCAGAAAAAGGAATTGAGAGGCTCAGAGGAATGGAGGAACTTGTCTAAAGTCATATAGCTAGTAAGTGCCAGAAGAACAGGAACCCTTTTGTCAAGCACCAAGACCAAAACTCTTTCTAGAAGATCTAAACTCTTGCTGCTCTTTCCCAGAAAAGCCCTCCCAAATTTTGGATCAAGATACTCACTCTGCAGGAGCTTATCCTTGTCTTAGTCTGTCCCTCAAAATGCTTCACATGGACACTTACTGTACTTTGCACCATGAAAATAATTCATCTGAAGTTTGCCTATGCTGCCCATCTTATTGTAAGTAACTTGAGAATTTTCCCAGGGACCCTCTGGAGTCAGTTCCTTTACTTCTATTTTCCATTCTAAAAGAAGGTCTTTCATTAAAGTCTCTGAAGAGGGAAGATTCTGCACATGCAGTAGGAGAGTTACTTTGGTGTGATCAGATGGCACTCAAGGGATGGGGGTAATTGAGGTCCTCATGCCCACAAATAATGGATTATTCATATCTTGATCCTGGAGACTATTGGCCAGCAAAGTTCATGAAAAATACAGTATAGGGGGCAGTAAGATGGCTCAGTAGATAGAACAACAGGTCTGGAAATGGGAAGTCCTGGATTCAAATCTGACCTCAGACACTTCCTAGCATATGACCCTGGACAAGTCACTTAATCCCTATTGCCTAGCCCTTACTGCTCTTCTGCCTTGGAACCAATACTTAGTAGAGAGTCTAAGAAAGAAGATAAGGTTTTTAAAAAAAGAAGCTGAAAAGGAGAGGCAGAAGAAATTAAGGTAGCAGAGCAGGAGCATGGTAGAAAAAGTCCAGTAGAGTCAGGAGTGCAGCTTAAAGAGGAATGAAGAAATGGCTCCTCATCAAAATAGAGGTTCTGGGAGAAATCAGCCAGTCACAAAAAAGAGGTCAAATAATGTACTTCTGTTCCTACTATTACTATTCCTCTTATTACTATTAGTCCTACTTCCTCTGGAAATCTGAGTAACAAAGAGCTGACTAGAGATTTGTGGGGATGCCAAAGGCAGCTAAAGGACCCTAGAAGCCATCTGACATTTACCAAGCACAGCAATTATCTTGCCAGGTTCCTAGATTTCCTTGCAAATCAAGTTAGAAAGAGCAGAGAAATGAATATACTTTCCCAGAAATGAGTAGAAGCAGCTGCACAATAAGCATGCTTAGTACAAGAAAGGAGACAGAAGGTTGAGCCTTCCCAAGGTTCAAGAACTCACCTGTATCCTGATGTCTGCCTCTGTGACATTCCCTTCCACAGAGTGAAGTTATATTGAGCCATGGTCACTATTTAGACCACAGACCAAGGCCAGGGAAAAATTGCTAGAATAATTAGCAGCTCTCTCTTCTAACATCGCCCTCCAGCAACTCACCAGGCATGAACTTGACCTTGGACTCTCCAAGGCTAAACCAGTGGAGGTCAAGCTGCTACAAATTCTACCAATCTGGAAAGATTGGGATATGGCCCCAGTGATGCACTGCAGGTTTGTCATCCAAGGACAAGTCTAGTTGAGTTCAGAGTGTCAACACTAGATTGGCCACGGGGTGATGATTTTTTCAGCCACAATAATTCTTGAAAACAGACTCCTCAATTAGAGGGAACATGATATGCAGCCATGCAGGGAAGTCTTGAACCAATGAAATCACAGATGTTTGAAGTATCGAATATGAAGATTAACTATTTTTTCTTAATAAACATTTGTCTTAGAATCATTACCGTGTATTGATTCCAAGGCAGAAGAGTGGTAAGTACTAGGCAATGGGGATTAAGTGACTTGCCCAGGGTCACACAGCTAGAAAGTTTCTGAAGCCCAATTTGAATCCTAGACCTCTCATCTCTAGACTTGGCTCTCAAACCGCTGAGCTACCTACCTGCCTCACAAATGAAATAGAATTTAAAACAAACCCTACATTGCTTTCTAATAAGTAAGATTATCAGTATCATCCTATAATCACCAAGCTTCTCCTGAGTCTCTGATACCAAAATTAGATGCATGAAATAATTAGAAAAAATGCAAAATAATCCACTACAATTCCAAATTTTATAGTATAAAGTCCAGACATGATCAAAGTCAGGAAGTAGTTTAAGTCTTCAAATTGAAGAGCTCTCATGTCAAGCCAAGTTGACAAGTATTTATTAAGCATTTCCTATGTGATGGGCAGCCAGTGTCCTAAGTTCAGTACAAAGCATACAAATACAATTAGAAAGAAAATAAGTCCCTTCAGCTTCAATTCTTTTTGTGTGTGTATGACTTGAAAATTTTTATTTAATTAATTTAGAAAATTTTTCCATGGTTACATGATTCATGTTCTTTCCCTCCCCTCCCGTAGCAGTTCCACTGGATTTTACATGTGTCATTGATGAAGACCTATTTCCATATTATTGATATTTTCACTAGGGTGATTGCTTAGAGTCTACATCCCCAATCATATCCCCATCAACCCATGTGGTCAAACAGTTGTTTTTCTTCTGTGTTTCTGCTCCCACAGTTCTTTCTCTGGATGTGGATAGTGTTCTTTCTCATTTAGCTCCCTCAGAGTTGTCCTGGATCCTTGCATTGCTGCTAATACAGAAGTCCATCACATTCGATTTTACCACAGTGTATCCGTCTCTGTGCACAATGTTCTTCTGGCTCTACTCCTTTCACTCTGCATCAATTCCTGGAGGTCATTCCAGTTATGGAATTCCTCCAGTTCATTATTCCTTTGAGCACAATAGTATTCCATCACCAACAGATACCACAATTTGTTTAGCCATTCCCCAATCGAAGGGCATCCCCTCATTTTCCAATTTTTTGCCACCACAAAGAGTGCATCTATAAATATTTTTGTACACGTCTTTTTCCTTATTATCTCTTTGGGGTATAAACCCAGCAGTGGTATGGCTGGATCAAAACCCTCGCCTAGATAATTGCAATATAATATCTTAAAATATCTCCCTGCCTCAAGTCTCTCCTCTCTTCAATCCATTCTCCCCAAAGCTACCCAAGTAATATTTCACATTTGACCTGTTATTCTTTTGTTTACTATATCCCAGGTTTCCCAGTATTGAAAACAAAATGCTTTCAGGCAATTAGTGGAGATAGCCAATAGATCAATGGACCTTCAAGGCAGGAGGATCTGAATTCAAATCCAGTCTCAGAAACCAATTATTGAGTGTGAGAATTGGAATCTGTTTATTAGCTACATGACTCTCTGGGCCTCCATCCCCTCTGTTATAAAATGAGGGGACTGGACTAGATGATCTAAATCTTATGAACCTACATTTCATTAAAATAGCATTTTAGCATGATGTTTCTTGGCACTTTAGAATTTATAAAACTCTTTGCTTACAACAGCTCTGTGTGGTAGCATCCTGTGCTCCTGTCATCCCACATTTGGAGGCAGGAGGCAGGAGGCTCTGGGCTTCTCTCCATCTTTACCGCCATCATACCTTCCCAGTCTCCTTCTCTTTCTCATCCTTACAATCCTGGATCTCCAGTTTTCTGACTCCTACCACCCCTAACCTTCAGCCTCTAATCATCTTCCTGACCTCTTCTTCCCCTCTCATTTTCCACCTTCCCCCAAACTCAGGCCTCTGGACTCTTGACCTCTCTTAATGGAATCCTTCGGCCGAGGTACATGGGGGGAAGGGGAGAGAAGAGGGAAGGGACACTTTGGCCCCTGACCCTTAGCCTCCAGGAGAAGAGCCCTTTCCGAAGGTGCTACCAGATAACTTGGGCAGCTCAGAAGTGGCCACTGGATCCTGGCCATTATTAGGTAATGGGCCACATTTCTCAGAGTGGGGAAGGTCGGGGAGGGGGACTCTCCCTTGGGGAGGCTGAGTTTGCCTTGGCTGGAAGTTCAGGAACATAAACGCGGGCAGCCCACTGCATTTCCAGCTTGTTGCCATGGAATGGAATAATAATTGGGTGATTATGGCTGTTCTCTACATATCTCGAGCTCTTCCAGCTAGAGGGAGAGGCCTAGGGGCTGGGGAAGGGACACACAAGCACACACATATGCCGTCATCACTTTGTTTAACAAGACAGAGCTACCTCCAACAACATCTGGCCAGGGGTTATTGGGGCCCTGGCTCTTCTGCATGAATAATAATAACAACGATAATAATGATAATAACAATAACTTCTATTTCTATGGTGCTGTGAAGTTTATAAAGTACTTTTTTTTTTCTCCAACAGATCCTCATGTCCATTTCACATATGAGGAAACTGGGGCCTAGGCTGGTGGAATTATTTAGGTAGCGTGGCAAGGCTGGCACTCTAATTTAAATCCTCTAATTCTAGGTCTCCTCTCTTATTTATTCCAATCTCCTCTGGGATTCAAAAGTATCTGTGAATGGTTCCAGCTCCCACTAATACTGTCCCTTCCATTGTAGGGGAACAGACTGTCCCCCTTTACCTGGTTCTTCAAGCCACTAAAAGTCAAATTAGTTTTTATGCATACTTTTATGCACACATATTGATTTCAAAAGGTATAATCACGAATATACAAATTTACTCCTCTATCATGTGAGTCTTAATTCCCAAACTCCACCCCAACTTTGTATCATCTCACCTTTGGGGGGAGTAGAAAAGGGATTAGGTTCATCACTGGCTATAGAGCACACAAGCCCATTTCCCAAACCCCAAACTTCCCCGGTACCCTGGTTTCTCAGGGCTTCCGTGCTGGCTAACTGCATCATCCCACCTCCAATCCTGGCTAGAACTCTCAGGTCCCTGGGGATCATCTCCCAGCACCAAAGAATGAAAAAGACAATGAGCAGAGAATAGAAACAAACATCTCCAGGCCCATTTCTAAGAACTGGGATAAAGGGACTGAGAAAGTCAAGTCCTTCCCCAATTGCTTCTATTCAGGTCATAGTATCTCCATTGTGGGTGAACTGACATATTCACTCCTCAGACAAAGCCGAGAGAGAGAGAGAGAGAGAGAGAGAGAGAGAGAGAGAGACAGAGAGACAGAGAGACAGAGAGACAGAGAGACAGAGAGACAGAGAGACAGAGAGACAGAGAAAAGCAGAGAAGCACAAAGGGAGTGAATGGCTCTGTCTCTCCAGTTTCACAGATTCAGATGGTCAATCAAAAAGAGGCTCCCCCATTCTCATCTATGCTAGGCAACATAGACAGGATCCAAAGGTCCTTCAAGGACCTTTTAGTTAGTCAAACTGGGCATGCATGACACACATGCTCAATTGACACAAATAAAGTGACTAATATCCATACTCTTTAACCCAGATTCTCCTACTAAACTCATACCCAAAGAGGTCATTGACAAAAAGAAGCCTCCATATACACCAAAATATTTAGAGCAGCACATTTTTGTGGTAGCAGAGGACAAGAAACAAAGTAGATGCTCAGGGATTGGGGAATGGCTAAACTAATGTTAGAAATCACGAATATGATGAGTTCAGAGAAGCAGAAAGTGACTTACATGAGTCCATGCAGAGTGGAGGAAGCTGAGCCAAGAGAACTATATACTCAATGACCACAACAATGAATATGGAAAGAACCACCACAACCAAACAAATCTGATTGCTGCAGAATGATGGGGAACAAGCTTGGCTTCAAAGAGGAAAAATGAAAAGACTCTTCCTCCCATTTCTATGCAGAGGTGGGAGTCCATAGGTGTGAAACGTTGCTATTTTCAAGGCTTTTTGATGAACTGAACAATTTTGCTCATTTTTTATTTCATCTTACTCTTTAAAAAAAAGAAGTTCTTTATGGCTGAGCAAGTTATGATATATGACTATAGTGGAAAACTGTTCTGTTACAAGAAATGATGATCAGGATGATTTCAGAAAAAGCTGGAAAGACCTACATGAACTGATGCAAAATGAAGTAAGCAGAACCAGAACATTTTACATAGCGACAGCAATATTTCATTTTAAAAACTCTTACCTTCCACCTTAGAATCAATACAAAGTATCAGTTCCAAGGCAGCAGAACGGAGAACTAGGCAATTTGGGTTAAGTGACTTGCCCAGGGTTACACAACTTTGAAGTGTCTGAGGTCAGATTTATACCTAGGACTTCCAGTTTCCAGGTACCTAGCCGTCCCAACAGCAATATTTTTTGATAAACCAATGTGAATGGCCTAGTAATTCTTAGCAATGCAGTGATACAAGACAATCCCAGAGATTCATGATAAAAAATGCCATCTGCCCTCAGAGAAAAAGCTGATAGTCTGAATACAGACTGAAGTATTATCTTCCTTCCTTCCTTCCTTCCTTCCTTCCTTCCTTCCTTCCTTCCTTCCTTCCTTCCTTCCTTCCTTCCTTTCTTTCTTTCTTTCTTTCTTTCTTTCTTTCTTTCTT
>NW_025353079.1:0-3619 GCF_016433145.1 Gracilinanus agilis
TATATATGAATACTTTTTCTTTGATCTCCTTAGGGAACAGATCAAATAGTAGTATTATTGGTTCAAAGAATATATGAAGTTTAATAAACTTTTGGGTATACTTCCAAATTGTTCTCCAGATTGGTTGGACTAATTCACAGTTCTGCCAACAGTGCACTAATGTACCTTCTTTTCCTCATCTCCACCAGCATTTGCCTTTTTCTCTTTTTTCCATGTGATAATTAATAATTTGGATTTCTTTCTTCAAAAAATATCTGTCCATATGCTTTTAACCATTTATCACCTGGGGAATATATAAATTTGGTTCAGTTCTCTACATATTTGAAAAATAAGACCTTCATCTGAGAAAGTTTACTAAAGCAAAATTTTCCTCAGTTTTTAAAAATTGTCTTCTAATTTTGACTACAGTGATTTTGTTTGTATAAAAACTTTTATAATTTTATGTAATCAAAATTACCCATTTTATCTCCCATGAATCCCTTTCTCTTATTTTGTCATAGGCTCTTCTTCTATCCATAGATCTGACAGGTAGTTTCTTCCTACTTCCACTAATTTGTTTATGATTATCACCATTGGTCTAAATCCCATGCCCATTTTGAACTTATCTTGGTATACAGTATGAGATGTAGATCAATGCTCATTTCTGCCAGACTAATTTCCAGGTTTCTAAATTTTTTTTGTCAAATAGTGAATTCTTCCCTAATAGCTAGGACTTTGGGGTTATCAAACACTAGGTTACTCTACTAATTTGTTTCTATATGGTGTGCATTTCATCTTTCCATTGATTAACTCCTCCATTTCTTATCTGGTAACAAATTGTTTTGATGATAATATCTCTGTAGTATAGTAATATAGTTTGAGATCTGGTATTGCTAGACCTTTCTTCACATTTTTTCACTTATTCCCTTCTTTTCCTTGACCTTTGGTTTCTCCAGATGAATTTTGTTATTCTTCTAGCTTTATAAATTCTTTGGCAGTTTGATTTGTACAGGACTAAATAAGTAAATTAATTTAGGTAGCATCATCAGTTTTATCATATTGACTCAGCCTATCCATGAGCAATCTCCAGTTCTTTAGATTTGTCTCGATTTGCATGAAGATTGTTTTGTGATTGTGTTCAAAGAGTTCTTGTGAGTATCTAAGCAAGAAGACTACCAAGTATTTTAACTCTCTGCAATTACTTTAAATGGAATTGCTCTCTTTTTCCTACTGTTTTATTAATAGCATATTAAAATGCTGATAAATTCTGTGTTTTACTTTGCATCCTGAAATTTTGCTAAAAATTGTTATTTTGACTAGTTTTTTAGTTGAGGCTTTAGGATTATCTATGTAAACCATCATTTGACTTTCATCTTTGCCTGTGCTTACTATCAAAATTTCTTTTTTGACCTTTGCAACATTCAGCATTTCTAATATAATATTCAATAATAATGGTGATAATGGGCAGTCTTTTTTCACTCTTGATATTATTGGAAAATCTTCTAGTTTCTGCTTTTTACAGATAATACTTAATTGGTTTGTAGTAGATATACTTATCATTTTAAGAAAATTTCCAATTCCTAAGCTTTATTTTATTTTTTAATAGTAATACATGCTGTCAAACACTTTTTCTGCATCTATTGATATAATCATATGAATTAATTATTTTGTCTGAAGTCTATTGACCTCTATTAATGTAATCATGATTTCTGTTGTTTTTATCCTTGACATAATAATTATAGTTTTCTAATATTGAATGAGTCCTATATTCCTCATATGAATCCAACCTGGTCATATATATAATCTTTGTGAAATATTTCTTTAGTGACCTTGCTAGTATTTCATTTAAATTTTTTGCTTCAATATTCATTAGGAAAATTGGTCTATAGTTTTCTTTCTTTTTTTACTCCCTGGTTTAAGTATCAAAATCACAATTGTGTCATAGGAAAAATCTGGTAGGATTTCTTCTTTACCTATTTTTTTCAAATAGTTAATATAGTGTTGGAACTGTTCTCTTAAGATTTCATAGAATTCACTTGTAAATCCATCTGGTACTGGGGTTTTTCTCTTAGTGAACTCATTTATTTCTTGTTTTATTTACTTACCTAAGTTAGTGTTATTGAAATACACCATTTGCTTTTCTAGTAATCTATATAATTTATATTTTTATAAATATTCCTGTCCTTTATATTGTCAGTTAAATTGGCATCTAGTTAGGCAAAATGCCTCCCAATCATTGCTTTAATTTCATCTTCATTTTTTGCACATTCACCTTTTTCATTTTTGATATGAACAATTTAGTTTTCTCTTTTTAAAATCAAATAACTCAGCATTTTATAAGATGTATTTACTAGTACAATGCTTTCCTACTTTTAATTTTAATAATCTCTGATTTTCAGAATTTTTGTTTTGTGTTTAATTGGGAGTTTCTGATTTTTGTTTTTTATGTATTTTTTTAGTTGCATGCCCCATTCAAAAATACTCTTTCTCTCTTTCATCAATATAAGTGTTCAGAAAGATAAATCTTCTCCCAAGTACAGCTTTGGGTATATCCTATGAATTTTAATATGTTGTTTTACTGTTTATATGATTTGTTCTTTCATCAACTCATTCTTAAGAATAAGTTTGTTTTGTTTCCATTTAATTCTTTTAAAACTTTACCTTCTGTCTTAGAATTAATACTATATATTGGTTCCAAGGTAGAAAAGCAGTAAAGGCTAGGCAATGAGGGTTAAGTGATTTGCCCAGGGTCACACATTTAGGAAGTATCTGAAACCAGATTTGAATTCCCATTTCCTGGTCTGCTGCTCTAGACACTGAGCAACCTAGTTGCCACTCCAATTAACTTTTGACTTATGCTTTCTATATTACTTTATTGAAAATAATTTTTATTGTATCATGGCCCAAGAAAAGATGGATTTTATATTTTTGTTTTTCTACATTGCTGTGAGGTTTTATGCCCTAATATATTGTAATTTTTTGTGAACTTGCCTAGGATCACACAGATAGGAAATGTCTGAGGCCAAATTTGAACTCAGGACCTCCTATTTCTAGGCCTGGTTCTCAATCTGCTGAGCTACCTTGCTGCCCCCTATCCCTATCTTTATTTATTTTAACTGAACAATAATAGGTTCTGCTCTATCCCACTATTTTAATTCTATGAGTATCTTTTGTTTGAAGTGTCTCTCCTATTGAGAACATACTGTTGGATTATAGTTCCTAATCCATCTTGATATCCTCTTCCATTTCATGGTTGAATTCATCACATTCACAATTATAATCATTAACTCTGGATTTCCCTTCATGTTATACTCTTCCGTTTACCATTCTCTTTTTAACCCTGTCCTCTCCTCAAAAGTCTCTTTTGTTTCTGATCATTAATCCTAACCCCTCTTAATCTATACTCCCTCTTACCCCAACCCTTTCACTTAGCCCCTGCCCTCCTACTTCCCCAACTGTTTGTGTGTGTGTGTGTGTGTGTGTGTGTGTGTGTGTGTGTGTGTGTGTGTAATCCACACATGCATCATACAGTAAACCCTCACATATCATGGGAATTACATTCCAGAGACCTCAGCAATAGATAGATGAAAATTTGCCAAGTAGCAGTGCTATATTTATTTTATTTTATTTTATTATATAT
>NW_025353080.1:0-3430 GCF_016433145.1 Gracilinanus agilis
TATATATACATGCACATATATACATATGTATCATGTGTATGCATGTGCTTGTAGATATATGTTGTATATATTTATATAAACACAAATACATATATACGTACTGTGTAATTGGAATCTGTTACCCTAAAAACTATGATTCCCAGAAAAACTACGATTCTCACCACCCTATTCACTTCTTGTCATTCCATGCTGACATAGGAAATAAATTGGGTGGCGTTCCGTGTCCAGCTCTTTTTCTTCCTGTTGGTGGCTTTGGTGGAGCGGGCATTTTGAGCAGGCAGAAAATTTAGTCACGTGTTTCTATTTTGTCAGATAAAAAACTTAAAAATATGACATTTCAAGTATTGCACATTAATTTTATTTTATAATACTCAAGATGTATGAATTGTGTATCCATATACGTATTATAAATATAGATATGTCTATATTGAATTTTGTGTATACTATCTCAAATTGTGAAATCAATATTCATGAAGCTGGAGCTTTCAAGATTGCTGGTGCAATTTTTAGAGATCTGGATTTGGAGTCAAGAAGATCTGAGTTCAATTCCAGCCTCAGACACTTTGTATGACTTTGGGCAAGTCTCTTAGACTCCATTAGCTTCAGTTTTCTTAGCTCCTAAAGGAGGTAAGGAAAGCATCTATCTCCCAGAATTTTTGTAAGGATAAAATGATTGTAAATGTATTTGTAAAATTATTAACACAGTGCCTAGCAATATTAGGGATTACATGTTGTCATTATTGTTCTAATATATTACTTTTATTTTTAACATTTACTATGCCATGTTTCCTCTCAAATATAAAGAAATAAAAAGTTTAAAAAGGCAACTTTAAAAAAAAATCCTCGGGGCAGCTGGGTAGCTCAGTGGATTGAGAGCCATGCCTAGAGACGGGAAGTCGTAGGTTCAAATCCGGCCTCAGACACTTCCCAGCTGTGTGACCCTGGGCAAGTCACTTGACCCCCATTGCCTACCCTTACCACTCTTCCACCTATAAGTCAATACACAGAAGTTAAGGGTTTAAAATAAAAAAAAAATCCTCATCTTCCATCTCAGAATCAATATGGCATATTGGTTCCAAGGTAGAAGTGGTAAGGACAAGGCAATGGGGGTTAAGTGACTTGCCCAGGGTAACATAGCTAGGAAGGGTCTGAGGACAGATTTGAATCAAAACTTCCCATCTGTAGGCCTGGCTCTCAATCCACTAAACTATCCAGCTACCTCCACAAAGGTAACTTTTTGAGGGTTAGTCATTACTTTGAATTATATATAATAATGACAAACCAAATAAAATAATTAATATTCAAACTCTATTAAATATCATATGATCGAAATATGCTAGTATCTAGTGAGGATCCTAGATCGAAACTAACAGATCCATTCAGTGGCGTTATTCAAACTCCTCAAAAAACAACAGTACTTAATAATTCTATTCAAACTTAAAAAAAATCTTTAGGTATTTATATTTGAGATTCAATATGATATAATAGAGATAGGACTGGATTTAATATCAGGAATTTCTGAGTTCAAATCTCAATTCTGCTAGAGTAGGTGAGTTGCATAGCCTTTCATTACCCAATTCATCTTTCTGAGTTTTTACGTTAAAATGCCAATATTTATCAATGTTTAGAATTTCAGTACTGGGAAATTTACTACCTCTATGAAAGCCATAGATTTAGCAATAATGAAAAATGACAACAAAAACTAATTTTAAAAATATGAAAGAGAGTTTACATATTATCTTGGTATTCCTAATATTTTATTCAAATAAAGAAATGTATAATGAAGATCAAATTCATGAGTAACTAGAAATTCATACACTTTGCTTAATTTATGCTTCGTGTCCTATCTCTCCTCCTAATTCCCATGCAGAAGGTCAATGGTGTAATGTCTCAGACTGATGCAAAGTAGCCTTCTTAATCTTAACTTAGTTTGGCTCATTACTTTGTTCAGAAAGGGCTTAGGAGAGTTACCTTTTTTTTCCCCTTTGTTAAAATAACTTGTAACTGATATGGAGTGGGAAAGGAGGAAAAACACTATTTTCATTTCATGAGATGACTAACTTGATTTCTGCAAGGGCTCCTGACTGAATGAGGTTGTAGTTTATGGAATTAAGGGTGTCATAAAACCATGATACTATTCCTAGCTTTAGGTTTTACAGCCAAGTGTTTTTTGACAAAAGACTGAAGATCTACACACCTTTATTTTATCATTCATACAATGCAAATAATAGTATTCACATTACACCCACAACCCACACACATACATATGCACACATTATATAAACACAATCACACATGAACAATTGGAAACAAAGTAGATTCCCATCAGCTGAGGAAAGCTAAACAAATTGTGGCACCTGAGAAAAGAAGTGATAAACACCTAGAAGCACAGAAACATGAACTAATGCAAAGTGAAATATAAGAGCCAAAAAACCCAATGTAGACAATGACTACAATTTAAAGGGAAAAGAATAACTCCATGCCAAAAAATCAAGTCAATGTTTAAAACAAAATTAAGATTAAACAGGGTTTGACTGAAGACACATGAGAAGACACCCAATCCCATAGGTGTTATACATTGCACACATTTTCAGAATTTTTCCAAAGTATTGATCAGAGGACTAACTTTACCTCATTTTTTCCTTTTCCACCTACACAGCTTCCACACTCTTGTAGGAACTCTTCACCTCTGGATGGCTCTCTGGGAAGGGGAGAAGAAGGAATTCACGACATAATCTATTGATGTAAGAAACATAAAATAACAATTTAAAAAGTTAAAATTTCTTAAAAGACCTTTTTAAAATTCATAATGAAAACAAAGCTATGTAGACTCTTTGGAATAGAAATTTTAAAAAGAGAGAATATGTTTGTATGTATAATCCAAGAGAAATTTGGAAAAGTAAATATTTTGACCATTCAGAAGAGGCTACATTAGGAGGGAGTGCTTATAATTCTAAAAGAGGGAGAAGAGGCAAATTTCTCTTCAGAATTCCACTCTCCTTAGGGGTTCTTGAGGAAATAGAGTTAATCAATCAAATCATTTTGTTAATTTTAAGAGAGGAAATAAAATGAACTTGGTTGGAATGATTAAGGAGTGAGAGAAAGAAATAATATAATACACAAAGAGATTAGTATAGAAACATTAAATTGAAAATGGAAAATACATAGATGCTATGAGGGAATAGGAGCAATCAAACAACTTTCAGCTTCAAATAATGTATCATCCAAAGGGAGGAGAAAGAATGAAAGGAAGAAAGAGAGAGAGAGAGAGAGAGAAAGAAAGAGAGAGACAGAGACAGAGACAGAGACAGAGACAGAGACAGACAGACAGACAGACAGACAGACAGACAGAGAGAATTAACTCTTGGCTACAACTCCTCCATTACTTAAATTCAGAGCAAATAGTGATTAAATTTTACAATTTCAGTAT
>NW_025353081.1:0-5458 GCF_016433145.1 Gracilinanus agilis
TATATATATATATATAATAAAACTTTTTTGGTTTTGTATGTAGCCTTTCCTTCTGTTTCAAAATGAATATGGAAAATGCTCATTCTACTGGCTGTTTGTTAAGGTAAGATTTTTTTTAATTGAACTCTGACTCATGAATATATAGATAATACAAAAGAAACAACTTTTTAAAGTAAATTTTAAACTTTCTTTAATTTTTTAAAATTACATGTAGAAATAATTTTTAACAATTATTTTCTGACATTTTGTGATTCAGATTCTGTCCCTCCCTCTCTCTCCAAGATGATAAATAGTCTTATATAGGTTATACCAGTGCCTTTATGTAATACATATCTCCGTATTCCCCATGCCCTGACAGAAGACATATATCATACATATAATAAACTCTTAAAATTTTTTTATTTAGAATATTTTTTCATGGTTACATGATTCATGATACCCCACCCCCTGCTCTTTCCTCCCCTCTCCCAGAGCTGACAAGCAGTACCATTGGGTTATACATGTATCATTGTTCAAAACCTATTTCCCTGTTATACATATTTGCAGCAGAGCGATCTTTTAACATCAAAACCCTAATCACATCCCCATCGCACTTTGTAGTTGATCATATATTTTTCTAATGCATTTCTGCTCCCACAATTCTTTCTCTGGATGTGGATAGTGTTGTTTCTCACAAGTTCTTCTAGATAGTCCTGGGACATTGTATTGCTGATAGTACAGACGTCTGTTATGCTTGATTGTGCCACAGTATATCTTTCTCTGTGTACAATGTTCTCCTGGTTCTGCTCCTTTCACTCTGCATCAATTCCTGGAGGTTGTTCCAGTTCACCTGGAATTCCTCCAGTTCATTATTCCTAATAGCACAATAGTATTCCATCACCCACACATATTATAAACTCTTGAAGGAAATAAGGTGAAAGATGGCATGCTTTGATCTGCAATCAGATCCCAACAGTTCCTTCTTGGGCTGCAGATAGCTTTTTTTGGTCATTAATTCCTTTGGGACTTTGTTTTACTGATAACAGTTTAATCCTTCACAGTTGATCATCATGCAATATTTCTGTTAGTATATGTGTATGTAGTATACATATGTGTGTGTGTGAGTGTACCTATATACACTGTTACTGGTTCTTCTGCTCACTTCAATTTTCATCAGTTCATATATGCCTTTCTAGGTTTTTCTGAATTCATCTTGTTCATCATTTCTTATGACACAATAATATTCCATTACAACCATATGCCATAACTTATTCAGCCATTCCCCAGTTGATGGACCTCCTTTCACTTTCCAATTCTTTACCATTACAAAAAGAGCTGCTAAAATATTTTTGTACATGTAGGTCCTTTCCCTCTACCTCTGATGTCTTTGAGATACAGACCCAGTAGTAGTATCGGTGAGGCAAAGGGTAAGCATAGTTTATGCCCCTTTGGACGTGGTTCCATACTTCTCTCCATAATGGTTGTACCAGTTCTCAGTTCTACCAATGTGTGTATTAATATCCCAATTTTCCCATGTGCCCTCCAGTATTTTATCATTTTCCTTTTTGGTCATATTGGCCACTCTGATAGGGGTAAAATGGTATCTCAGAGTTGTTTGAATTTGCATTTCTCTAATCAATAGTGATTTGCAGCATTTTTTCATATGACTATAGATAGTTTTAATTTATTTATCTGAGAATTGCCTGTTTGTATCCTTTAACCATTTACCAATTGGGGAATGCTTTATATTCTTATAAATTTGATTTATTTCTCTATATGTATGAGAAATTGGTTTTTTGTCAGACACTTTCTATAAATTTTTCCCCCTAATTTGTTGTTTCTTTTCTAATCTTGACTGGTTTTATTTGTTGGTTTTAGTTGTTCAAAAACCTTTTAATTTGATATAATCAAAATTATCCATTTCATTTTTCATTATGTTTTCTATGTTTTGTTTGATCACAAATTCTTCCCTTTTCCTTACATCTGACAGGTAAACTCCATGTTCTCCTAATTTGTTTATGGCATCCCCTTTATTTCTAGATTAATATAATTTTTAAATTTTCCTTTTCCTTTCATTTTTCCTTTCCTCTCCTCTCTTGTTCCCCACTCCCAAAAGAACAACCAGAAAAGAAAACACAAACTTTTGGTTGGTTGCTGCATTGAGAGGAGTTCTAAAGTTTTTCAAAGTTATCATTTTTAAATTATATTTTGTATGAATTGTTTGAGGAATTTAGATTCTATCTGGGGGGATGACATGTACTCATATATAGTATATGTTTTTATATAAGTACATGTGTAAACATATATCTATGTTCATATATATATATATATTCAACAGGTAAAAGTGAGGGAGAAGCTTGTTACTGGGGAGAATTAGAAAAGGTCTCATATGGCAGTACATGAGCTGAATCTTGAAGAAGAGGGATGTGGAAATGATGAGGGAATGCATTCCAGGTATGAGGGACAGCAAATATTAAAAGCATGCAGGTGAATGTTTATGCTTCCTGCCTCTCTCCCCATTGCTCACCTGAGTAGTCTCACTCCTGGTGCCACCCTGGATGCTGATTTCTGAGCATCCTCTCCAATCAGAGTCATTTTTTTTTTATCCTGTCATTTTTTTATCCCTTCCTTTTGCTTTGTCTCTCTTGACTTTGGTTATTTTTCTGGTCTCTAACATCCATTGCTACCTACAAACACAATATATCATTAAGCCAGAAGGTTCCAGGGCACCTGATTTGATGAGTCTGTCTCTGATCGTCCTTGAATCATCTGAGTTTTATGTCGATTTTGTGTAGAGCAACACTAATGTGCATTGTCATTAAATCTCAACTAGCTCAGATTATAGAAACCTCCCAATAGAATGTAAATGCTTTGAAGGTAGGAACTATTTTCATTTTGTCTTTGTATAGCCAAGGACTAACATGATGTTTTGCATATGATAGCTGAATTGAGAAGCATTTCTTACCCCTTTCTTCTCCCCCAAAACCAATATTCAAAAGAGTTGATTTTTTTAATGTATTTATTTTTTCCCATGGTTACATGATTCATGTTGTCTCCCTCCCCTCTTCCCTTCCCACTCTTAGAGTTGAGAAGTAATTCCACTGGGTTATACATGTATTATCAAAGAACTGATTTTTTTTAATTCAATCTAACCCCAACCAGACAAATATCTACAATCCCTTTATGCACTTACTGCCAGTGTCATTCAGAAGGCAATGAGCAGCAAGAACCTACTGGAAAAATGTGATTCTCAAGGTCTGGGGTCAGGTTTTCTGTGCTATTGTAGCCCATCCACACTTCCCCAGTCCAACTGCTCATAGGACTGGTCCAGTTTCTTTCTGGTCCTAGACCTAGATTAATTTACAAGGCTGTGAGGTCAGCCTCCCAAAGATTTCAGCTTAAATCCATAAATAGCCTCAAAGACTTGAGTGACCCAGGGCTTGACATACTTAGTGGGGGAGTAGGAAGGGCTAATGAAAAATCCCACCAGGACTGAATTCATGGCTAATTGGAGCTGCCCTGTGGTCAAACCTATGGACAAACCACTCCATTGTCCTTGTGTTCTCCACTTATCAGATACTTATGGGATTGCAGGAGGTAGAATTATAGTTCCTATGGTTTCCACAGTCAGAATTCAGCTTCAGAATTTATACAATTAATGATGAACTTAAGTCATTTCCCCCCTTTGGGTTCATGTTTTTCTATTCAGCAGGATAACATGCACACACATATCTATCATATTCCTACATATTCTCATGTACATTCGTAACCTATAAATAGTAATGGACAAAACAGTTATATACACAATATTATAAATGCATCCCACGTAGGCTTAGCTAGGGCTGCTCCCAAAATCTGCTCTTTCTCTCTATTTAGATAGCAAGCATAGTAGTGTTATAACTGTGCAGCTAGGTAGCTCAGTAGATAAAGTCAAGCCCGGAGACAGGAGGTCCTGGGTTCAAAGCTGTTAATAGACTCTTCCTAGCTGTGTGACCGTGGGCAAGTCACTTAAACCCAACTGCCAAGCCCTTAACACTCTTTTGCCTTGGAACTGGTATTTACTATCCATTCTAAGACAGAAACAAGGAGGTAAAAAAAGAAGAACTATGAGGGCTTCCTGGGAGATGCTGTCCTATAAAGACTGGCATTGGCAAGGACCTTTCCTGGCTCTGGGAAGGGGTATTCCCTACTCATCAATCAGCCAGGAGCTGGGATACAAAGACAAAGGTGAAACTGTCCTTGCCCTTATCGAGGTGACAAAACCCATTAGACTAACTTGTCACTAGTCAATAGGCATTTATTAAGACAGTATCATGCTCCAAATGCTGTTCTAAGTGCTCAAGGGAAGGGCAAAAAACAGTCTTTGTCCTCAAGGAGTAAGAGAAGTAACATATTATACTGGACTTGGAGTCAGGAAGACCAGAGTTCAAATCCTGCCTCAGATACTTACTAGTTCTATGACCCTAGGCAAGCCTATTCATGCTTTTGTGCCTCGTCTACAAAATAAAGGAGTTGGACCCTATGATCTTTAAAGACCTTCTCAGTGCATCTAATGAACTTCTGGGCTTCCATTCTAGTGAAGGAGACAAGAAAAAAACAAATCCCTACCTGCCAAATGTGTAGACTTGATGGAAGGTAACTTTAGTCAAGTATTTATCAAGCATTTCCTGCATGTCAGGTACTGCTTAAGCACTGGATATACAAAGAAAGGCAAAAAGCATGGCCTCTGCCCTCCAGGAACTCATACTGTAATGGGGGAGGCAACATGCAAAGAAAATGTGCACATAAAATCTATACAGTATGCACAGAAGGAAATATCAGAAAAAAGACCCTGGGTGAGGAGGGGGAGATGAGAAAGATCTTCTGAAGAAGCTGATAAAGGAAGTCAGGGAAGCCTGGAGGCCGCTGTGAGGAGGGAGAGCATTCCAGGCATGGGGGGCAGCCAGTGCAGAGGTGTGGAGTCAGGAAATGGAGGGGGTGTGCAACAGATATCAAGTAAGCCATTGTTATTGGGTCATAGAGTACAAGCCACGGATTAAAGCATAAGAAGCCTAGAAAGATAAGAAGGGGCCAGGTTGTAAGAGCTTTAAAAGCCAAACAGGATTTTATACTTCATTATAGAAATAATAGGGAACTCTTGGAGTTTATTGAGTAGGGTGGGATGGGAAGGGAAGAGGTTGAGGTGGCCAGACAGACCCATGCTTTGGTATATCACTTTGGCACCTGAGCAGAGAATGGATTGGTATGGAGGGAGGCTTGAAGCAAAGAGACCAAGTAGAGAGCTAGCACGATAGTCCAGGTATGAGTTTATGAGGATGTACAAAATGGTGGCAGCTGTGGGAGTAGAGAGAATGGGCCATGGAGGAGAGACGTCATGAGAGCAGAAATGACAAGACTTAGAGATAGATTGGATATGAGAAGTAAGTGTGAGAGAGGAGTCAAATGTGACAGGAGATTTGGGTGACTGGGAAGATGATGG